>NC_084503.1:19453086-19753086 GCF_024500385.1 Phyllopteryx taeniolatus
ATATATATGCATATATGATTAGAGAATAACGTCTTTCTTTTGAGTACTCCAATGAAGCAGCTTACATAACATTTTGGACCTGTGTTTGGATGGTTGCAGATTCATAGTCAAACGCATGACAACTGTCACCATGGACATTCAGGTCATTCACACAGTCATGAGCCAAGAGCGGTGGTGTTTAGCAGGACGGGGCTCCCGTTCGTACCCTCTTTTCACGGACAGTTTGGCAACAATGCAGATGAGGCGTTGGACATCAGTCAACAGCCAAAGAAACGGTCACACCTGGATGACAGCAGCAGCTGGGACATAGTGAAGGCATCACAGTAAGTCATGTAATCCAATCGATTCAATGTAAGCATTTGTACATTTTTTGTTCGTTTATGTGCATTGTAACGCTACACCACGAATGACATATAGACTGTAGCCCTATATCAGTTTTAAACATTTAGCAATTTCCATCAGTCTTATCAGTCCGCCCACACCACCACCAACCTTTAGAAATTGAATCTTTTATTGTCTTTCATCATTTAGAGTAATCAATTATTATTATGTGATTGTTATTTCAGTGCTTACACACTGTAAAATATTTAATGAGGGTTTACACAGCAAAGTCAATTCTTGCACTCAATCTACATTGAGCAAAGCAGAGCAAAGTCCACCTCATTGAAATCAGGAAGTATGAGAGAAGTTGCTCTTGAGCCACACCTTTGTTTGCTGAAACCTAATGTCCACCCCCTTTTCTCACACTTGGTTAGAGTTTCCCAACCTTTGCTGAGCTTCAAGGCAGACTAACCTGTCCTTCCCGAGACTCAACTGTCTCCAACTGGCGCCATTTGAAAAATTTCAGAGCACACCACTAAACAAAAATGTCACCAGGTATGAATACTGAAATAATGATTAGCTCATCTAAATTTACTCTCAAATGATTGTGAAGTCTGGGGCTATTTAATGGAAAAAAGAACAGAAAAAAAGCTGATTTACTCAGAGGAACCGATGACTTACTCATACATGCAAATCGGTCGACTTTTGGCAAGTGGTCGTCGTTTTGAACTCAAAATAGGCCATTTACGTGACTCGTACAGATCCGATGAGTTTTTCCTGTGTGTTGGGGGGGGGGGGGAGGGGGGGGGGGGGGCGTCGCTGTCGTCATCATAGGCTGTTTTGTACTCGTTCAACGTTGGCAGCTTGATCTATACATCCACCATCCACACACGGATGTAATTTCTGAATATTACTCCGGAGCGGACTAATATGCGAAAGCACATCGGCCTGAGGTTCCGCCTGTGCGTTCGGACCTGCTTTGGAGTCACAGGAGTTGACGACACCAGAAAAAACACTTCAGCTGCTTCAGCTGTTAAGAAATAACGGTACTTTTACTCCGTTACGATGATCTAAATGTAGCACGCTAATTTTATTTATCAATTATTGCTTATTTATCAACTATTTCGTGCGCGAGACTTCGACAAAAAAAATTGGCAGGATGTTGCAATGGAATTGTAGTTTAGCTGTTTAAGAAGTTGATTGCAAGAGGGAAGAAGCTGTTGGAATGTCTCCTAGTTCTAGTTATTGTTCTTGAGTACAATGTCTTGTGCGGAGCCGATCGATGATGTCATTGATCGGATCGGCGACTTATGACATGAAAGCCGATCAGCTGATCAGCATCAAATGTTAATTATCGTCCGATAACACCGATCAGATCGGCATAAGGTCTAATATTTTTATGTAATTTACTCAAACGTAATGCTGTGTAAGATTTTAGTGTGCAGTATTCTTGTATTTGATTGCATATGATTTCTCCCATTGTAAACAATACATGTGCACCCACCAAGTGCAGTGCTGTTATTCATTAGTGTAAGGAGCCATGACACACTCATAAAGTGGACCTATTTGCTCCACTTGGATAATAAGTGGTTTTCCTTTTGCATTCGCATGGATTTTTATTCTTCCTCGAAGTATCCGACAAAGTCTGTAGCCTGTGTCCGGGTTGGCACACTCTTTCTGTGTGGTGCGCATTCGCGTTAAGTCGTCTGTCTCATGCTATCAATACTATCGTTCTTTTGCTGGTAGACAGGAAGTCATCGGGTGACTAGTGTGTACTGGCCTTTAAGGCACCATATGAGTGCTGTCGCATATGTTTTTCTTTTTTCATAAAGTACTGGTACTAAAAAAAAAAAAAAAAACTGGTACCGTGCTATTTTTGATGTCAAAATATTTTTGGTCCGGTGCTGGTACCAGTACTTGGTACTGGTACCAGTAACACTCAGCGCCGGCTCTGATCCCCCTCCGTATCTCCTCCGGGATGCATTCTTCGTCGAAATTACCGTCAGCTGGCTCAGCATTGGGGCAAAGCAGCCCAGGGTTGTATCATCCTTGTCAAATGGCACACAATAAAATACCACGGCCAAAACACAGCAGCACGCAAGGGCGTAAAGTAGTGATGTTACAAAATGTGCCGAGTCCTCGATTTGTGTGTCAGGTAATGGAGGAGGCGTTTCTGCGAAGTATCTCTCGAGGCTTGCTTCCTTCAGGGGAGGGGCCGGAAATGATAACGTTCAACTTCGAAGCCTCAATGCTAGCGTTGGGCATCGAGAATCAAGAAACGATTGGAATCAGGACTAACGTTCTGGTTCTCCCGGAGTCGTTCAAATTAAAAAATTTCGGTTCCCAATTTCGATGCCCAGTCCGCCGGCCCCGAAGAAGAAGTGGCAAAAACCAACGAAGAATGCCGCGCACGAAGACGTGCTTGTGCACAACGGCGGCAGTGGAGAACAAAAGTGTCTTAACTTTGTTAAAATTCATGACAAGTCGCCTCAGTGCAACTCTTGGAATAAGATTATATTGAAATAAATAAAATAATGATTTTAACAAAGCTATATTTAACTTTTAGGTGAAACATTAATAAATATTAAGTCAATTGGGTTAGTTCCACACACATTGCCTTTTAGTTCATAGGTTTGATATTGATACTTGTTATAAATAACCCTGAGTCAAATGTTAATTTTAGTCTATGCTGCGGGCTGCTAAGAAAATAGATGTTCATAATTTGGACAACCTTTATTTAAACCATGCAATTTTTTTTACACAGCCCCCTAAAAGAATCGGAATCGAGAATCGTTTGGAAGCGGAATCGAAATAAGGAACCGGAATCGGGACCGGAATCACTCAAGTTCAAACGATGCCAAACCCTACTCATTGCCCCGCTGTACCACGTGACCAATTCGGGAAGTGCTGCGGAGTTTGCCGCAAGATTTGACGGCAAGATAAACTCCTCATGCAGGCTCCATTCAAAATGTGTTTTTTTTCTATTTTTTTTAAAGCTTTGTGTTCAGCTCCGAGTTTGGATAAAGATTTTATCATTTTTAAAGGCTTCACGAGTTTTTATAGAGTTTAGAGAGAGTTTGGACAGTAGAGAGAGCAAGCGAGTGTAACGGATGTCAGCTTGTACTGTGCCAAACGTCACTCCTTGGAAGCCCTACTTATAAAACAGCGTGCCACCCGTTGAGCTAGCATCCCGTGCTATTAGCCCAGCGGTCGGTGCACTTGACTCTCAACGCGGGGGACAGCGGTCGCGTGAGTTCTAGCCTCGGGCAGAGAGGGCCGTCGAGCATCGGGCAAGGAGGGCCTCGGCCAATTAATTGCTACCATAATATCAGCCGTATTAAGTTTGTTTATGAAGAACTATTTTCCACCGTTTCTTATTTTATTCAAAGGTCAGGTGCTGATTGTGGTCCAGCGAAGTAGGGTCCAATAACACCACCACACTGAGAGAGGAAAAATGACTGTACCCCAATTTATAGAATCTTACTCTTGCATTTTTGTACACCGCAGTAGCATCTTTACCATGTGAAAGGGTGTTTTCAGTGGCGGGAGACGTGTTTAAAAAAATAATAATAATAATAATCACTTAAAACAAACAACTGTTGAGAAACTGTTATTTCTGAATTAAAAAAATAATAATAATTCTCCCATTCTATACACCATTTATTGGTCCAAGTTGCACAAGCATACAGTATGCAGTGTGTTCTTCCTGGTTACACAAGCACTTTCACTGTCACTTTCACTGTCCTCTGCCTGCTTAAGCCCATGCCATTTTCAAAAAGTGACAGTAAAACATCATACAACCTGCCAAATCATCTAATGCTAACATTTTGGAAACGTTTTACACATACACAGAATATGTTCAAAATAATTTTAATATACAATTTATGTTGAGAAGTAATTTGTTCAAACATTGTTTTGTCATTAATAGTCATTCAGAAGAGCTAAAACAGACGCAAAAATTCAATGTATGGCCAGTAGGTGGTTTCGTCTCCCGAACCAATTGGTTGAAGTGATACAAATGAGGCTTCATCTCGCCACCACTCATGTAAATTGTTATTATCGGAGCTGTTGTAAACAGGCTGCCGGTGAAGGCGCACACAAGCAGTGCCAATACTGGCTGCCAAAGAATGTCATGGCCAAAAATGCTGAAAACTGTCCAAAACAGCCCACAATGTGTTAGCATGACACACAATGAACATTAAATGACAAATGGGTGGAAAATTACATGTTAAGAAGAAAATTAGTGGACCAGTTGTAACAGGCTGCAAACTCACTGGCGCCTCTTTCCTCTCTCACTTGAACCATTAGGGTTCAGATGTGTGAATTTTGTGCATGCAGTGGACGCGTTGCCAAACACAAATACACTCAAAAAAAAAAAAACTTATGTCAATGGGATGCATATCAAAGACAGTAATGCTAATCTGTTCATCCCCCCCAAAATAATACAACTCTGCTTATTTCTCTCATTGCAGCTTTGATATAATGTTTTAATACCAATGACTTACAAGCAGGGTGGCATGGCACACTAGTGTGCTGTCAGGGATCATCAGGTGTGCTGCAGGAAATTATCCAATTCCACATAATTTGTCAGGAAATTGTCATGAATTACAAATATATCTGTGTTCCTCTATCTATGCCACTGACATATATTGACAGGCAGAACAATGAAATGCTCTTCCATTAGATGGCAGAAGGTACAGTGAATTTGTGTATCCACCTGTTGCCACTCATACCACACAATAACCCATGCCTTCCTGCTTTGTGTTCAGTTGAACAGGTCCAGATTTAACACTAAGTACATTTGGAAGTTAATTAACATGACATCATCATTACTTGCATCATAGTCTCCATACTTTGAATCCATCCATTTTTTTCTGCTCATCCGAAATCAGTTTGTGGGGGCAGTAGCTTGAGCAGGGAGGCCCAGAATTCTTTCTCCCAGGGCACTTTGTCCAGCTCTTCCGGCGGGATCCCGTGGCATTCCCAGGCCAGCTTAGAACTCCCAGAGCCCCCCCAAAGCTGTAATCTCTCCAGCGTGTCCTGGGTTGTCCTTAGGGCTTCCTCCCGGTGGGATATGCCCCTGAACACCTCACCAGGGAGGCGTCCAGGGGGCATCCTAACCAGATGCCAGAACCACCTCATCTGGCTCCTCTCAATGCTGAGGAGCAGCAGCTTGACTCTGAGTCCCCTCCCGGATGACCGAGCTTCTCACTCTCTGTCTAAGGAGGGCCCGGACGCCCTGCGGAGGAAACTCATTTCGGCAGCTTGTATCCGCAGTCTTGTTCTTTCAGTCACGACCCACAGCTCGTGACCATAGGTGAGGGTAGGAACGTAGATCGATCGGTAAATCCTTTCGGCTAAACTCCTTTTTCACCACGACAGTCCGCATTACTGCAGACGCTGCACCGATCCCTCTGTCAATCTTCCGCTCCATTCTTCTCTCACTCGTGAACAAGACCCTGAGAAACTTAAACTCCTCCACTTGGGGCAGGTTCCTATCCCCGACCTGCAGAGGGCACTCCACCCTTTTCCGACTGAGGACCATGGTCTCAGATTTGGAGGTGCTTATTTTCATCCCAGCCGCTTCACACTCAGTTGCAAACCATTCCAGCGAGTGTTGAAGATCATGGCTTGTTGAAGCCATCAGAACCACATCATCTGCAAAAAGTCAGGACAACAATACTGATGTCACCAAACCGGACCCTCTCACAACTTGGTTGCGCCTAGAAATTCTGGCTTTAAAGGTACTGAAGAGAATCAGTTAAAAAGGTCAGCCTTGGTGTATTCCAACTCTCATTGGAAACGAATCTGTCTTATTGCCGGCAATGCAGACTAAACTCGGTGACCTCAACACCAGAGATAGGAGAACCAGTCGTACAAGGACCAAACAGCCTGTATCAGGGGAACTGGTACCCCATACTCCCGGAGCCCCCCCCCCCAAAGGACTCCCCGAGGAACATGATCGAATGCGTTCTCCAAGTCTAGAATCCACATGTAGACTGGTTGGGCGTACTCCCATGCACCCTCAAAGACCCTGCTGAGGATGTGGAGCTGGTCCACTGTTCCACGGCCAGGATGAAAACCACACTTGTCCTCCTGAATCTGAGATTCGACTTCCTCACGGACCCACCCCCCCGGAACCCCTGACTAGATCATACCAGGGAGGCTGAGGAGGGTGATCCCCCTATAGTTTGAACACACCCTCCGGTCCCACTTCTTAAAAAGGGGGACCAACACCCAGGTTTGCCAATCCAGAGGCACTGTCCCCGATGTCCACGCAGTGTTGCAGAGGTGTGTCAACCAGGGCAGCCCCACAACATCCAGAGCCTTCAGTAACTCCGTGTGGATCTCATCCACCCCTGGGACCCTGCCACCAAGGAGCTTTTTAACCACTTTGGTGACCTCAACCCCAGAAATAGGAAAACCAACCTTGGAGTCCCCAGACTCTGCTTCCTCATGGGAAAGCGTGTCAGTGGAATTGAGGGGGTCTTTGAAGTATTCGGCCCACTGACTCACGTCCCGAGTTGAGGTCACCAGTGCCCCATCCCCACCATACACAATGTTAATGGTGCACCGGTCCCCCCTCCGTGACGCCGGAATTTCCCCCGAAGCCGTCCTTAAGTCGTTAACTCCTCCAATGCCCGAGTCTGCTTCAGTGACCAAAGCTGCATTCTGCTTGGCCAGTCCGTACCCATTAGCTGCCTCCGGAGTCCTACAGGCCAAAAAGGCCTAATAGGACTCATTCTTCAGCTTGACGGCTTCCCTTACCGCTGGTGTCCACTAACGGGTTCGGGGATTGTCGCCATGACAGGCACCAACCACCTTACAACCACAGCTCCGGTCAGCTGCCTCAACAATGGAGGCGCGGAACACGGTCCACTCGTACTCAATGTCCCCCACCTCCGCTGGGGGAAGTTCAGTCAAAGGTGGGAGTTGAAGCTCCTTCTGACAGGGGACTGCCAGACGTTCCCAGCAAACCCTAACAATATGTTTGGGTCGGACCGCCATCTTTCCCCAACATTGGAGCCAACTCATAACCAGGTGGGGATTGGTTGACAGCTCCGCCTCTCTCTTCACCTGAGTCTCCAAGACATGCGTTCACAAATCCGATGGCATGACCACCAAGTTGATCATTGCACTGCAGCCTAGGGTGTCCTGTTGCCAAGTGCACATGGACACCGTAATGTCTGAACATGGTGTCCGTTATGGACAATCCGTGACAAGCACAGAAGACCAATAACAGGTCGGGTTCTGATCGTGCGTGCCGTTCCTCCCGATCATGCCCCTCCAGGTCTCACTGTCATTGCCAACGTGAGTGTTTAAATCCCCCAGGGGAACGAGGGAGTCCCCAGCGGGAGTGCTTTCCAGCACTCCCTCCAAGGAATCCAAGAACAGTGGGTACGCTGAACTGTTGTGCACCAAACAACAGTCAGGCGGAAGGCAGAGGCTACCTTTTCATCCCCCAGGGTAAACCCCAATGTACAGGTACTGAGCCGGGGGTCAATAAGTATGCCCACACCTGTTTGGCGCCTTTCACCATGGGCAACTTCAGAAAGGAAAAGAGTCCAACCCTTCTCAAGAGGACTTGTGCCAGAGCCCAACCTGTGTGTGGAGGTGAGCCCAACTATATCTCGTTGGAACTTTTCAACCTCGCACACCAGCTCAGGCCACCTTCCCTGCCACGTCAATGTCCCTAGAGCCAGCTTTTGTAGTCGGGGATCAGACTGCCTTTGGCTGCCACACAGCTCACTACGCACCCGACCTCCTTGACCCCTCCCACAGGTGGTGAGCTCATGGGAAGGGGGATTCACGTTGCTTCTTCGGGCTGTGCCCGGCAGGTCCCCATGGGTGCAGGCCAAGCCACCAGGCGCTTGCCTTTGAGCCTCACCTGCAGGGCTGGCTCCAGAGGGGTTCCCCCATTGACCCACATCCGGACAAGGGAAACATAGGTCCATTTATATTCAACATCATAAGAGGTCTAGGAGTCATACTTTGTCTGGTCCCTCATGTAGAACCGTTTTGCCATCGGTGTCATTTTTGTTTGGTGATGTCATATTTTTCAAAGGTAAAATGTTTGCTCAGTAAAATTTCTGGGAAATGCTGTTTTAAACAGTGTTGTCCAGGAGAGCTCGAAACATGATGGTGAAGTTTACACAGTCTAGCTGACAAGTTATGGGTGGTGAAAATTGGTTTGGAGATGGTTCTATGTAAATGTGCCGATTTGTTAAAACAAAATTCAGAACTGCTTGCTCTCAGACACATTTTTGGAAATGGGCAGCTCATAAAAGATTACTTGCTTGTATAATTTCACACTTGGTGGGACCCAGTGACCCAACGAACTGCGTATAAGCAGTTAAAAAGCCAATTGTACGTGGTTCCTTTTAAGTTAAAGAAACACCTCCCTCAGATACAGTGGGGCAAAAAAGTATTTAGTCAGCCAGCAATTGTGCAAGTGCTCCAACTTAAAAAGATGAGAGAGAGAGGCCAAAAATTTTCACTCATTGTTATATTGCAGCCATTTGCAAAAATCATTTGTTAATTTTTCCCTCATTAATGTACACACAGGACCCCATATTTACACACACACAAAAAAACTGAATTGTTGAAATTTTTGCAGATTTTTAAAAAACGAAAAACTGAATATCACACAGCCATAAGTATTCAGACCCTTTGCTGTGATACTCATACAGAAATCTGAGAATATTTACTGCAGAGAGGCTGAAATCAGAGGTTTTGGACAATTTTAAGTTAAACAATATTTCACTCTGGTGGTCCATTTCTTCTGATCATCCTTGAGATGGTTCTACACCTTCATTGGACTCCAGCTGTGTTTGATTATACTGATTGGAGTTGATTAGGAAAGACCCACACCTGTCTATATAAGACCTAACAGCTCACAGTGCATGTCAGAGCAAATGAGAATCAGAATCATCTGTTCTCCACTCGTTACCTGTATTAATGGCATCTGTTTGAACTCGTTATTAGTATAAAAGACACCTGTCCACAACCTCAAACACTCATACTACAAACTCCACTGGCCAAGACCAAAGAGCTGCAAAGGACACAAGAAACACAGAGGAGCCTTTTAAAGAAGAAGTTACAGGTCTGTGAGAGCCAGAAATCTTGCTTGTTTGTAGGTGACCAAATACTTATTTTCCACCATAATTTGCTAATAAATTCTTTAAAAGTCAGACTGACCTCCGTTGCCGGGGTGAGGACAGGCTGCTAAGTCTCGATCTCACTGCAGGGCGATGCAGCTGAGGAGGCGTGGTTTGTTTACTCCCACTACTTGCAAACGGAGTGGAGCAGGAAAAGGCCATCTCCGATTGGCTGTTGTCACGCACATCCAGTCATGTTAGATCGAGGAAATACGCGCACAGCTGATAACCAAGATCGGCATTATTAGGAGTCCCACACACTTTCCTGGCAGGATACGCCCTGCTCCAATATTACTGCCTCCAAGACACACGCTGTTACGCTATGATTTGCGCGTCTATGTTTGTGTATTTGGGTACAAACATTCACTCGTCACGTGGCAAGTACCGCTCTGAGAGTCACTCGACAACCGGATAATTTAGTTGCATTTGGCCACTGGCGATTGTTAATTTCGGACCCTGGGTGCATGATGAAGCACAGAATAGGACAGAGGAGACCCCAGACTGTTGAGCATCTGAAATTGTCTATCAAGCAAGAATGGGAAATAATTCCACCTTCAAAGCTTCAAGAAATACTGGCCTCAGTTCCCAAATGCTTATTGAGTGTTGTTCAAGGGAAAGGTGACGTTACAGTGATTTTTTTGCACATCACTGATGACTACTCTGTGCAATTTTTGCAGGTTTGGCATCTTGGATCGCTGTAAGGAGCTGGTGGAAGCTGGATACGATGTCAGACAGCTAGACAAGGAAAACGTGTCTCTGTTGCACTGGGCGGCCATCAACAATCGCTTGGAGCTGGTCAAGTACGAAGATGTGCAATCATTTTTTGTCTTTGCCAAGCTGGCATGTTATTTAAAATAATTAAATCGCAGATGTCAACTCATTGGGCGCTTGAACATGACTGTGAATTATTAGTTTTTAGTAGATGGAGTTTGGTACCATGGATAGATAGGACTCGAAATTAGATTAATACCCTGGTGATGTATTTTCTTGTTTTTTTTTGTAGGTATTACATTTCTAAAGGGGCAATAGTTGACCAGCTTGGAGGAGACCTGAACTCTACACCTCTTCATTGGGCCATAAGGTGACAACACCATTTGAATGCTACGTAGGTCTTGGCTAACAATTGTTTCCAAATGTGACAGTCGAATATCAATCACAAAGAATATTGATCAATATTAGTCATATGCTAATAGAAGGATATTTATTGTCCAGTATGGAGACTTCTAAGTATTTCTTTTATAAAGCACAGTTGGGTTATGTATTATCAGACAGGGCCACCTTCCCATGGTCATTCAACTCATAAGATATGGCGCAGATCCCTCCATTGCAGATGGAGAAGGTTATCGCGCTCTTCACCTTGCCATCCTCTTCCAGCACATGGCTATAGCAGCTTATCTTATGGCCAAGGGACAGGTCAGAGCACCGACACACTTGATGTGTAATACTTTAGTCAACCATGCTCTTTAGTTTTCCTCTGTTATGTTTTGACTTTTTATTATTCATCTTTCAGGAAGTTGATGGACCTGACTGCAATGGACAGACACCTCTGATGTTAGCAGCCCAGAAGATTATTGGGTGCGCTTACATGTTGGCTGTATAAGTCATTCATTTAGGTTACATGTGTAACTAGCGTCTCTGATTAGCCAACTGTGTTATAATGATCCCTTTCAGAGTTACCGTAACTTCTCGTGTGTAATGCGCAATGTTTTCCCCAAAAAGATCCTCAATTTTCAATTGCATTATACATATAGGTATGGGAAAAGTAAAAAAAACTCTTTCTGATTAAAATGAGATATACTCATTAATATATAACTTTATAATGACAGATATTCATCTTGAGTTCCTGCCACTTTACCGACTGACAAAGACATGAACGATCTATAATTTTAATGCTAGGTGTATTTTAACAGGGAGAGACAGAATGTCAACAGAAAATCGAAAATCACAAAAAAACAAAGATTCAAATTATTTTGCAATTCATTGGGGGAAACAAGTATTTGACCCCCTATCAAAACATTACTTGGTACTTGGTGGAGAACCCCTTGTTGGCCACGATCCCTTTTAAGTTTTCTGGTTGAGAGGAGGAGGTTGTCACCCAGGATTTCACGGTACAAGGCACCATCCATATTTCATAAGTTGACCTGTCCCTTTGCAGAGAAACACCCCGAAAGCATAAATGTCCGATCTCCATGCTTGACGGTGGGTATGGTGTTCTTGGGGTCATAGTCTGAATTCTTCTTCCTCCAAACACAGCGAGTCAAAAGATTTTTTGGTCTTATCTGACCATATCACCTCCCATGTAGTTCTGGGCTAATGCCTAACCTTTCTCATGATCATTGATACCCTACAACAGGGGTGTCAAACTCTTTTTTTGTCTCGGGCCACATTGTAGTTATGATTTGCCTCAGAGGGCCGTTAGAACAGTTAAACCATATAAATGTTTAATCATCACCAAAACATATTATTACCATTACAAAACAAATTGAGGGATAAATGAAAAATGCAATATCTCAACATTATTGTTTATTATTATGACAATTTGGAATTTGGGTACAGATTTTAGCAAAAATCACGGAAGTTGATGAGCATGATTTGCTTTCGTGGGTCACATAAAATGATGTGGCGGGGCCACATCTGGCCCCCGTGCCTTGAGTTTGACACCTATGCCCTACAAGGTGAAATTTTGCGAGGAGACCCAGACTGATGGAGATTGACAGTCATTTTATGTTTATTACATTTTGTAATTTTTGCAACAACAGTTGTCTCCTTCTCACCCAGCCTCGCCTGTGGTCTGTAGGCCATTCCAGCCTTGTGCAGTTCTAAAACCTTGTCCCTGATGTCCTTAGAAAGTTATAAAGAAAGATGGAGAGGTTGGTATCCGATTGATTGATTCTGTGGACAGGTGTCTTTATAAAGGTAACAAGTAGTCATTCATTCAGCTCATGACTTTAGATTAGTATTTTCTTAAAGTGAGAGGACTAGTCTGCGGGAGCCAAAATTCTTTATTGTTCTGAGCGGATCAAATTCTTATTTCACTCAATGAAATGCAAATACATTTGTATCTTTTTTTTTTTTTTAAATGTAATTTTCTTGAGTTTTCTTTACAACCCCAATTCCAATGAAGTTGGGACGTTGTGTTAAACATAAATAAAAACAGAATACAATGATTTGCAAATCATGTTTGACCTATATTTAATTGAATACACTGCGAAGACAAGATATTTAATGTTCAAACTGATTAACTTTATTGTTTTTAGCAAATAATCATCAACTTAGAATTTTATGGCTGCAACACGTTCCAAAAAAGCTGGGACAGGGTCATGTTTACCACTGTGTTACATCACCTTTTTTTTTTTTTTAACAACATTCAATAAACGTTTGGGAACTGAGGACACTAATTGTTGAGAATACCTTTGAGAGAGAAAAACAGTCACTGAGCAATAAAAGGTTACCACTAATGTGGTCATGTCGGTACAATTTTTATTTTTTGACAATAGTGCAAAATGATGCAGAGCCTCTAGCAATTTAGAGCAGTTTGAAATGACTAATAGAACAAGTCTGGTGCCGTGACATTATAGCATAATTTCTCTTTGCTTGTTAATTTCTTTAATCAGCTGGTTTCTAGCGCAATTATACAGGACTCTATCCCCACTTTGATATGCATCCTCTTTAGCCTGGCGAAGTTGCTTAAGTTTGGCAGTGAACCACAGCGTGTTGTTATTGAAGGTGCGAAATGACTTTATTGGTATACACACCTCTTCAGCAGATGATAGAGGATGTAACAGCGTCTGTATATTCATCCAGGCTGCCAGTTGAATTTACAAAGACACTCCAGTCTGTGCAGTCTAAATAGCTTTGAAGTTCTATCTTTGCTTCATTGGTCCACTTCTTCACTGTTTTCACCGTTGGCGTCGCGCATTTAAGTTGTTGCTTATATATGAGGGGCCGTTAGGGACATTATTCAGGATTAGCTCTCACACTTAACTATTCAAATGCTTTCACACACACACAAACTACTGGAAGGCTCTCATAAGGACTACCCAAACACTCTCATACACACGAGTCTTGCTCTCATTAACACTACTCAAATGCTCTCATTTACGCAAGTCAAATGCTCTCATTTACACTAGTCAAATGCTCTCATTGACACTAGTCAAATGCTCTCATTGACACGACTCGTATGCTCTCATTGACACTACTCAAATGCTCTCATTGACACTACTCAAATGCTCTCATACACACACGTCTTGCTAGTCTGTTCACGTGTCAATGCTCATGTGGGAGGGGTAAGCCCCCCATCTTGAAGCCACAATGTCAAACTTTAGAGTGCATCATAGACACAATATTAAATACATTAATCAGGAGTTACAGGAACTCAACATAGTTATTATAACCGATTAGAATTAATTTGAGGTATAGAGTAAAGGCAAATTACCACCATCATTTATAGAAACTTTTGGGTGCGCATTCTACATGGGTAGAAAACTTCTTGATTGCTGGCGTCAACATAGAACATATTCTATCGGGACAAAAATACTTGTGGCACGCCTTAAAATCAAGGAGTGTCTAAACCTTTTATTTCAGAATTCAAATCAATTCTTCATTTTAAGTTCAACAATTCTATGCTTCCAACTTTGAGGTAACCGCTTCAATGGACAAAAAGCCTGACAGACGCATACTTAAAAATGTTGTGTCTTGTCTCCCCTTTGTAGTAAAAGCTGTCTTAGAAGCATTATATTTTTCATTTCCTAGTGGCTAGCCCATCTGACTCACAGTTCTGACGTCCTGGGTTTTAATCCTGTGGAGTTCTCTGGGTACTCCAGCTTGTTCACACATTTGAAAAACATGCATGTTAGGTCAATTGAAGACTACAAATTGTCCGCAGATGTAAAGGGTTATTAATGTTACCTTTCCTGTTGGCTGGTGACCAGTACAGGGTGTGTCCGGCCTCTCACTCAAAGTCAGCTCGGCTAGGCTGTAGCTCCCCTGCGACCCTAATGAAGAAAAGTAGTATAGAAAATGAATGGACGGATAATGTCCAGGTGTACAAATACTTATGTCCACCACTTCTAAACTAGTTTACTGTATATAACTGCCCATTAATTTAACGTGCCTGTGATCAAGTGATGTTGAAAAGAAAACGCTCTTGTTTTTGTGTTGCAGGCCTGAGCCCACTAATTTCTTAATCAAAAACAACGCTTCCGTGAGTGCCGTGGACAAAGTGAACAGGAACACTCCCCTTCACTGTGCCGTGCTGGCGGGCAATGTCGACGCTACATATGTCCTGCTGGAGGCTGGAGCCAGCTTGGATCTAGAAAACATGAATGTGAGCCTTACACAAAAACTCATGTACTGTACAGTAAACCCTCTGTTGGCCGAGGTTAGAGACCAAGCCCAGACGGGAATAGCAAACATTTTCCATTAATGGACGCTCCGCTAAAAATGTTTCAATTGCCCATATTTGTATTTTAAATGCTAACCATACCCCAAAATATCAACACAAACCACAAAATTATAAACTCATTTTACATTACCTTTAAAAATAAATTGCTTACTGATTATTTGATGTTGAAAAAATTCAGGGTTAGGCTCGATTAAAAAAAATATATAGCAAAATAAATCTAATTAATTTGAGGCTTTCTAATTAATTAATCTAGCTTAATCACATTTTAATTCTATACCAATATTTGTACTGAAAAGCAACATTTTTCAATTTGAACGGATTTTACTGGACGACTCAATCAAATAATTGACACAGATGGGAATTTTTACACTCGAGAAATGGATTTAATTGCATTTTAATGCAAAACAGTAGAAAAACAAATCTAATGTAATATATATAATATAACATAATAAAATATCCCTAGCCAAAATTGAAGTTAAAGTGCCATTTTAGGACAGTTTTTCCGAATAGTATTGCCTTTAAATGGTTTCTGCGTGGCAGTTGAAAGGTTTGATCACATGCCTATCCAGGTGCATCTCAATAAATTAGAATTAGCAAACTTCATATATTCTGTAGTTCCATTCAAAAACATAGTGATTCACGACACAGAGTAAACTATTTTATGATTTTATCTGGAATAATTTTGTTGATTTTAGTTAACAGCTAATGAAAATCCGCATTTTAACATCTCCAAGAAATTAGAATATTACATAAGAAACAATAAAAAATATTTTAATATGGGAATGAGTTTGGAATTGGCCTTCCTAAAAGTATTGTGTTGAATCAATCTGTATTATTTTTTAGTTTCACGCTTCGAATTGCAATGCAGAAATACAATGAACTCTCCTACAGTATTGTTGAGGTGCACTTGTATGTAGCACATTTTTATTTTGTGCTTGCTGTTACAAGCTTTCCAGATACAAAGACTTGATACACCAGAGCTAAGCAATGTGGGTACAGCAGGCAGTAGGTGGCGCTATGTTTTCATGGAGTACAATTTCTATACAGTACATTGAAAATGAATAAATAACAAAAAAACTTACCCATGAAGTTCCCTTATTGTGCTTGTAAAGCTTGCAGCACAACATACAGGAATCCTTGTTTGCTTTTCCTGCAGTTCACAAACATGGAATGCGCTGACGCTTTGTCTCCATCCCCAACTTTGTGTCGCAGTCTGCGCCATAGGCGAGCAGCTCAAACAGTTTGCACAAAACCACACTTATCAAGGCTTCCATCAGATAGTTTTTTTTTAATGACGTTTGCTTCACATCAGTCCTAGCAACACTGTTTCATCCAGTTCCTCAATTTTAGTATTCGACGAAGCCGAACTCTGACGTGCATGAGTGTAATCGGCGTACAAGCAAGTCGTGCGCACTTACAAATGTTCCGTGTTGTTTGGAACACAAAATGCATTAATTTTAAACGAATTAATTGGTTTGTAATTCATGACTCTTAATTAATTCGCACCACGAGAAAAAATACAATAGCGTGCTAGGATGATAGTATGTCATCTCACTTACAAGTCAAACAAAATACCTTACAATTCCTAATAGCCATTTCATTACATTTTTGAGTTTTTAGATATTGTTAATTTTTAAATACAACCCCAATTCCAATGAAGTTGGGACGTTGTGTTAAACATAAATAAAAACAGAATACAATGATTTGCAAATCATGTTCAACCTATATTTAATTGAATACACTACAAAGACAAGATATTTGATGTTCAAACTGATAAACTTTATTGTTTTTAGCAAATAATCATTAATTTTGAATTTTATAGCTGCAACACATTCCAAAAAAGCTGGGACAGCGTCATGTTTACCACTGTGTTACATCACCTTTTGTTTTAACAACATTCAATAAACATTTGGGAACTGAGGACACTAATTGTTGAAGCTTTGTAGGTGGAATTCTTTCCCATTCTTGCTTCATGTACAGTCCGGGGTCTCCGTTGTCGTATTTTACCTTGCCTTCACAGATGTGTAAGTTACTACCCATGCCATTGGCACTAACACTGCCCCATACCATCACAGATGGCCTTTGAACTGTGCGTCCATAACAGTCCGGATGGTTCTTTTCCTCTTTGGCCCGGACACGACATCCACAATTTCCAAAAACAGTTTGAAATGTGGACTCGTCGGACCACAGAACACTTTTCCACTTTACATCAGTCCATCTTAGACGCCGGCGGCGTTTCTGGATGTTGTTGATAAATGGCTTTTACTTTGCATAGTAGAGTTTCAAGTTGCACTTACGGATGTAGCGCCGAACTGTATTTATTGACATTGGTTTTCTGAAGTGTTCCTGAGCCCATGTGGTTTACACATTGATGTCGGTTTTTGATGCAGTGCCGCCTGAGGGATCGAAGGTCACAGCATTCAATGTTGGTTTTCGGCCTTGCCACTTACATGCAGTGATTTCTCCAGATTCTCTGAACCTTTTGATGATGATATGGACCGTAGATGATGAAATCCCTAAATTGCTTGCAATTGTACGTTGAGGAACATTGTGAACAAGTGCGTGAGAAAATAGTCGAACAGTTTAAGGACAAAGAGGTGAACCTCGCCCCATCTTTGCTTGTGAATGACTGAGCAATTCAGGGAAGCTCTTTTTATACCAGTCATGGCACCCACCTGTTTCCAATTAGCCTGCTCACCTGTGGGATGTTCCAAGCATCTGTTTGATGAGCATTCCTCAACTTTCTCAGTCTTTTTTGCCCCGTGTTCCAGCTTTTTTGGAACGTGTTGCAGCCATACAATTCTAAATTAATGATTATTTGCTAAAAACAATAGTTTATCAGTTTGAACATTAAATATCTTGTCTTTGTAGTGTATTTAATTAAATATAGGTTGAACACGGGTTGCAAATCAGTGTATTCTGTTTTTATTTATGTTTAACACAATGTCCCAACTTCATTGGAATTGGGCTTGTACATTATGTGTGTTGCAATCTTCCAGCACTGCCATTAGCGATTAAGACCTTTCGCTACGTCAACTTAAGAAGTTTACTTCCCTGCTTTCTCTGCCGTTAACACCACAAGGAACATGACTTAACTGTTAGACCATGACCGGAATCTTCCATCATGCTGCTGTTGGCTGTCTAGCTGGCAGGCTATCAAATGGTGGCCATCACCTCCACGAAGATGGTGCCTTAGAAGGAGCAGGCCATTTGTGCAGCATCTTAGGACCTTATAGAAAGCACAAAAATATGCGGATAGACATGATTCGGTTTGTTTTCCAGCGAATGGTTTTACTTGCCAGAAAAAAATGCCAATATGTCTAGGTTTATTATATACAAAACAGTGGTTCATTGGTAGTCAAAGGGCTCATCTGCATCTTACTTTCAACAGAAGTTTACTTTGTGAAAGTGAAAGCAAATACTGAAGCAACAGTTTTTGAAATTTCATATTAATGTTCCCTTTCCTGTACCCACCTCAGGGCCACACACCTCTCGAGCTAGCCCACCAGGTGCACAGCCCCCTACTTATCTACATGCTCAATCAAGTCAAGCAGGAGAGGATTCGCGCCAACTCGCGCTGTTTACGAATTGTCACCAAATACAAAGTACGTAACCTCTTAAGAAGAACCAGATCTTTCAAACAAACAGTACCATTGCTCTGTCCTTTCACATGCATCACATCTTTATCATGTCATTTTTGCTTTGTTTTATTTGTAGGTGTTTCTGCAGTTTTTACTCTCCACTGCCATGTTTGGCTGTTTGGCTGGCATATTGGATATGAAATCAGACTCCTGGTTGCTCAAAGGGATCCTGCTAGTATGCGTGGTTGGTGCAGTCAGTTTGGCTACAAGGTTCAGACCTACTTTCTCATAAAGTATTTATACCAGTTGTCCATAAAGTCTATTTACAATTTGACACATTTATTACAAAAGCAAATAAATACCTGTGGAAATTATTGCAAAATGAGGAGTGTACCGTATATTGCATTTTTGGTTTGGCTCCATAAGTTTCTTGTTCCATGCACAAATTGACTGCATGGCGGTGGATGTCTTCCATACTTAGTTTCGTTGAGTCGCATGTCTGATTTTGTTTCAATAAACCATATTACACATTGTGCTTTTTCATCAACAGTGTGCCTGAAATACACAAATGCAATGTGATTAAAATCTTTGCTAACCACTGAGTACGTTGATCAAAATTGGCTATCTTATCAATTACTCTTGTAATTGTTTTTTTTTAATTGGCAAGAAGCTGTGGAACCCTGTATTTAAAGAGGAAAGTATGTACAGTACCTGTATGTGGTAGTAGTTATTTATTTGTGTTTCACCAGGAATTTCCCTAGTGCAGTGTTTAAGTCACTCCTACCAGCTACAACTCTTATGGCCTCTATCTTCTGGATGGTTGTCACTTGGTGCTTCTGGTTCCTGCCAGATATCCTTTGGTTGAAGGAGTGTTTACAGGTGCAATAGAATTCATGACGGATTCACTGGGTTTCAAGAGTTAGTACCCTTCCAAATCAAATGTGTTTGCACTAATATCTAGTGTACCAGCCATTGTGCTCCTGATTCTATTCCAGTTTTACAATTTAGATTTTAGCCTCCTGTGCTGATGGAATTTTTCTTAACATTTGAGTCCACATGGTCACAGCACCACAGTCCAGGTTCTTTTCACACTCAATGCCACAGCTCTGCTCTACTACTACCTCCGTGCCTGCAGGACTGACCCTGGCTTTGTCAAGGCAACTGAAGAAGAGAAAAACATGGTGAGTGTCTTATTTGTTGATGATGCTGTCGTCACTGGAACATGTTAGGAACAACAGTATTGTTTGTTTGCATCTACAGAATGTGTTGTTGTTGGCTGAGGCTGGCTGCCTGGACCCCAGTATATTCTGCACTTCCTGCATGGTGAGATTTCAAGCAAAAGAGCTGAATCGCAGAAGCAGTATATTATGATAAGAGTCTGTAACTGTTGTCGATACTCGAATCTCTCTCAGATAAAGAAACCGGTTAGAGCCAGCCACTGCCAGAGATGTGATGCCTGTGTAGCGAAGCAGGACCATCATTCTGTTTGGACCAACACCTGCATTGGTAGAGCACACTTCTGTCTTCTTGGACCTGAGTCTTTTTTCAAATCGAAGGCTATTGTGCTGACCTGCCTCCTTGTATCGCCTCTGCGCTCTTGACTAGGGGCAGACAAACTTTTGTGATTGCATTTGATTTTTAAAACAGACAGGTGGGCCATTGAATTCGTAGATGAGGATAAAATGTTCAAATGTGTATGTAAAATAGTTTACCTGTATCTTAATAATGCCCTGCATCTACAGTGGGTACGGAAAGTTTTCAGACCTCCTTAAATTTTTCACTCTGTTATATTGCAGCCATCTGTTAAAATCATGTAAGTTCATTTTTTTCCTCATTAATGTACACACAGCACCCCATATTGACAGAAAAAAAGTGTAATTGTTGAAATTAATGCTGATTTATTGAAAAAAAAAAAAGAATTATCACACAGCCATAAGTATTCCGACCCTTTGCTGTGATACTCATACAGAAATCTGAGAATATTTACTGCCGAGAGGCTGAAATCAGAGGTTTTGGACAATTTTAAGTTAAACAATATTTGACTCTGGTGATCCATTTCTTCTGATAATCCTTAAAATGGTTCTGCACCTTCATTGGAGTCCAGCTGTGTTTGATTATACTGATTGGACTTGATTAGGAAAGCCACACACCTGTCTATATAAGACCTTACAGCTCACAGTGCATGTCAGAGCAAATGAGAATCATGAGGTCAAAGGAACTGCCTGAAGAGCTCAGAGACAGAATTGTGGCAAGGCACAGATCTGGCCATGGTTACAAAAAAAATTCTGCTGCACTTAAGGTTCCTAAGAGCACAGTGACCTCCATAATCTTTAAATGGAAGACGTTTGGGACGATCAGAACCCTTCCAAGAGCTGGCCGTCCGGCCAAACTGAGCAATCGGGGGAGAAGAGCCTTGGTGAGATAGGTAAAGAAGAACCCAAAGATCACTGTGGCTGAGCTCCAGAGATGCATTCGGCAGATGGGAGAAAGTTCTAGAAAGTCAACCATCACTGCAGCCCTCCACCAGTCGGGGCTTTATGGCAGAGTGGCCCGACGCAAGGATCTCCTCAGTGCAAGACACATGAAAGCCCGCATGGAGTTTGCTAAAAAACACCTGAAGGACTCCAAGATGGTGAGAAATAAGATTCTCTGGTCTGGTGACACCAAGATAGACATTGTTGGTCTTAATTCTAAGTGGCATGTATGAAGAAAACCAGGCACTGCTCATCACCTGTCCAATACAGTCCCAACAGTGAACCATGGTGGTGGCAGCATCATGCTGAGGGGGTGTTTTTCAGCTGCAGGGACAGGGAGACTGGTTGCAATCGAAGAAAATATGAATGCGGGAAAGTACAGGGATATCCTAGAAGAAAACCTCCTCCAGAGTGCTCAGAACCTCAGACTGGGCCGAAGGTTCCCCTTCCAACAAGACAATGACCCGAAGCACACAGCTAAAATAACGAAGGAATGGCTTCAGAACAACTCCGTGACTGTTCTTGAATGGCCCAGCCAGAGCCCCGACATAAACCCAATTGAGCATCTCTGGAGAGACCTGAAAATGGCTACCCACCAACGTTCACCATCCAACCTGACAGAACTGCAGAGGATCTGCAAGGATGAATGGCAGAGGATCCCCAAATCCAGGTGTGAAAAACTGCATCATTCCCAAATGAATTTCAGTTTTTCCTTTTTAATAAATATGCAAAAATATCAACAATTCCGTTTTTGTTTTCTGTCAATATGGGGTGGCGTGTGTACATGTGAAAAAAAATGTAACTTAAATTATTTTAGCAAATATTTTGGCTGCAATATAACAAAGAGTGCAATATAACAAAGTGTGAAAGATTTAAGGGGGTCTGAATACTTTCCGTACCCACTGAAGATGGCTCTGGCTTCCCCCTTCAGGCTGGACAGAGATAAAGAGATGACTGAGAAACAATATTTATGTATACGCTGGTGCAAGACAGTGGTTGTTAGGGAAAAGTTGTGCAATGCTGACATTGAATTATTGGCAATCTCACCCCTTCAATCTTCCCAGGGGATTTCCTCAAATTTGCCTGAATTGAGTTGACATCCATCCGAAGGCTAAAGTTTGAAAGTTTTAAATGTTTTGCTCTGTTGCAGGTGCCAGGAACCATCTTTACTTCGTCCTCTTCCTGCTCTCCCTCTTGCTAATGGGTGTCTGGATGTTCTACGGTTGTGTTATGTGTGAGTCATTGCACAGATGACACAATCGCAATGTCACACTTAAGCCGTCTTGTGTCCGGCAGTACAGTTCACTTTTTTTGTTCCCATTGTCAACAGTTTTTGGAAAGGCATACCATTTACTGACCCGTTTTGCAACTATTGGGTATCAACCACAAACACCCAGGGTAAAGCTTAACTACATCAAACCATCCATCCATTTTCCATACCGCTTATCCTCACTCGGGTCGCGGGCGTGCTGGGGCCTACTTCGGGCGAGAGGCGGGGAACACCCTGAACTGGTCGCCAGCCAATCGCAGGGCACAACCATTCTCACTCACATTCACACCTAAGGGCAATTTAGAGTCTTCAATCAACCTACCATGCATGTTTTTAGGATGTGGGAGGAAATCTCAATATATTTTGCAATATTGTGATTGCAGTGTGGTGTGCGATTTTTCGTGGGGGTGTGGGGAGGAGTTTATCTTCAACATTATTCACTAAACACAAGAAATGAATTATTATATAATATGACCAACACAATATTGGATCCAGCCAGCAAATAACTCTTTCCTGCAGGCCAGGCCTAAATGTTATGAGGAATTGATAGGAATAACAAATCTTAAAATTTACTATTGAATCGTAAAAAGAAAAACCTTCCATCACAGTAGAATATTGACTTATTGCTTTAACTTCATGCCTTGTAAAAATTTAATACTGTATAATGATGCTCTTGTCAGTAGCGGTAGCACTGCTGTCAGTGTAGGTCGAGTATAGCGAAAGTGGTGAGTGACAAGTTTCATCACCAAGACGTAAATATAAAAGCGGTAAAAATCGTAAACAATATTAAATGTTAATTAATGGTCTTATCAATTGCAGTAAAAATGTTCAGAGGATTCACTTATGTAATAATCCGCAAGAAGGATCTTAAGGACTTTATCTAGTTCAGGAAATGGGAGAATTTTCTCAAATAATTTTTTTTTTGTTGAGGATAAACATGAACATTAAGCTGTCAGATAATTGTAACAGATTTCAAACGCAGGTCTAAATTACAAAACGGGGAGAGGGGCATGAGTATCTTTGCCTTGGGCCCCCAAATGACTAGCTACGGCCCTTCTTCGAGCCAGTGCCGCCGCTCGGCATGACAGCCAAACTTGTATTTGGGGCTCGTGCATTGACGAAGAAGGCAGCTTGCTCTCTGCGAGAACTAATGTAAATTGCAGGACACATCGACCATCAACACTTCAAACATACATCCCGGTAATAAATATATACGCTTCAATTCTGCGGCAAGCAGCATTGGTTCTTATCTTCCCCAATGCTCCACTCCTCGCAGCTGCAAAAGCCCATAAGCCTAACTGCTTATAGCCAGCAGTGGTTGGATGGCGGATTGAAGCATTTTATGAAGCGGGAGAAAAACTAAACCATTTACAACGTTGATACACGACAGAATGAGCGCCTTCACTAACTTTTATCCGGAAGGGCTTTTGACGCAGGCGATTTTGATTCGCCAGCGTGGCTAACCTGGGCAATATTTGCGTCGCCACATCTTGTTTCAGTCAGCCATTGACGAGGTGGCGAACGGGCAGCGTGAAGCCTCAGTAATAGGGACCAAGCCCTGCTGCAAATATTGGGGGATTTAAAAAAAGTACAGTGGTGCCTTGAGAGATGAGTTTAGTTCGTTTCATGACCATCCTGACATATTTCCCCATTAAAATTAATTCATTCCAATCCCCCCAAAACACCACTTTTTAATTTTTTTTAAAAAAAAAGACAAGTAGCAGTATATTGTAAAATAGTCATAAAAACATAATAGAAGAGAATGTAAAGATATTAACTGGTTTTATGAAGTGTGTTTCGGCAAATCTCTTTCTGACAGAATAATTAAGAAATCAAACTAGTCTCGATTGGCTTTTTTATCACAAGGAGATATTTACAGCTATTCACAGAAAGGAAGTGGGTGAGAGAGAGGGGGAGTGTGGAGGGGGGGGGGGGGGGGGCATAGAAGCATTCTACAGGCAGCAAGGTCTCTCTCTGAAGTCCAAGAGGTTAAACACACAGTTCTAAGAAGGGAGTTCTTTCAGTAACTTTCCACAAGAGGAGAGATTCACACACATCCCAGCCAGCTGCAACCTTATCAAGAGATTCAGATAAAACAATAGTTTGCTGTTCTTAGCAAGGCTACACATCTTAGAGAAGTTACATCAGTTATGGAACAATAAAATAATACACAATAAAATAATTTATTATACTCTATAAAGGTTTATGTAAGTAATTTTGTCAATTCAAGTGTAATCAAGCCAATTCAATCACCGGACCTTAACCCAATAGAGCATGTATTTTATCTCCTGAAGAGGAGATTGAAGGGAGAAACCCCCAGAAACAAACGAACTGAACGAGGCTGCAATAAATGCCTGGAAAAGCATTTTAAATGAAGAATGGCAGTCTGGTGAAGTCAATGGGCCGCAGGCTTGCTGCAGTTATTTGAAGTAAGGGTTATGCCACCAAATATTAAATGTTATTCACTTTAAGTAAATTTAATAATGTCTGTTCTTTTGGAGGGGACCGTATACAACAACCTATAATCTCCAAACAGTTTACTAACATTTCAAACTCATTTTACATTACCCTTAAAAATACATTTACAAATTATTTGATTTTGAAAAAATGCAATGGAAGTACGCATGTAAATGCACATGCAACAAAGACTCTCACAACTTCTACACATAGCCCCTTCCCGACATGCAAAGCTTGTCGCTTAGTCGAGCTTTATTGCTTCAACATACTTCCTTGACACCAATGTACTACTTTGCTATTCGACAGGGCTAGGCCGCCATCTTGTGGCACCTAAGATCGTTTCAAAAAGAGCACAAACCCACCAATAGGAGAGGTTTTCAGCGAATAGCTGGAGAAGCAGAAGGTGTATTTGTTGACTGTGAATATGATTAGGATTACTGTATCAGCAAGTTTATGATGGGCACAAATTGCCTTTGTTTCCAGACTGGTCAACACATTGCATGCTGCACTATGAGCAGCAGGGTCTGGTGGGAGTAGCCTTTGCCGTGGTGGACTGCTCTCCATGGTTGCTGTGCGTCTTCTTGGTGGCCTTGTACCACACCTGCTGGTCCAGCTTCATCCTGCTCCTGCAGCTCTACCAGGTGAGGTGATTGTCAGTGTCAAAGTGTCATCACAGAAATCGATCCTCTGCAATTTATGTTGGTTTGTCTCGTTTGGTCCAGATCGCCTTTCTTGGACTGACCACAGCCGAGAGGATGAGCCTGATGATGCACGCAAGAAAACACAGACAATCCTTGTCCTTGTCCCACAATCCATACAAGTGAGTTGTCACTATTCACTGATTTTGACCTCATGGTGGTTTTGAGCTTGTGTCCATAAATACATGCCGTCTCTCGATAGTTTGGGCGTCGTTAGGAACCTGGTGTCCTTCTTCCAGCTGCGATGCTGCGGCCTCTTCAAACCGGCCATCATCGACTGGACGCAGCAGTTCCCGCCAGGCTGTGACCAGCGCTTGTTCAGACACACGGACATGGTGTGATGCTCAGGGGAGACCTTACCAGTGGCTTTGGACCAAAATGCACAGTGCATTTATTTTTCTAAATGCTCTAAAGGCTCATTGTCAAGTGAAACCACTCCAGTAGATTGGGGGGGGTGATTTTTAATTTTAAAAAGAAACGTGCTGATAGTTTTACTTTTTGTACAGCCTGCTGCTGCCTTTTGACCTGTGGAAGTCAAACAAATCACTTGCAAATGTATTGCAGACATGTAAAATTGTTATTGACATTTTGGGCTCTATAGTCGTAGACTGCGCAACATGTGCCATAGCGCAAATGGTGCGCATCCTGATATTCGTGCCGGCGCAAGGCTCGCTCCACGTGTTTCCCAATTTGACAGACTGGTCTGCGCCCAGCTGGGCAATTATTATTATCATCATTTTATTTGTTTTAAATCCCACCTACTGCCTGGTACACCGCGAAGGGGTTTGGGGACGTGGCGGGTGGAAACGATCGTTTGAGGGGATATAAATGGGGACTGGGGACACATTTAAGTCGCCAGTGATTTATTAATTTTTTTCCCACCACCTCCTTCTGTATTAAGGGAATACCGCCAACATTCAATGCTGCAGTCTCACATGGGTCGCTGAGTCCTCGTTCACATATATGATGTCACCATATGCGAGAATACACCGTGTGCAGAATTATTAGGCAAGTATTTTCACCATATCATGACTTTTAGGCATATTTCGTAGTTCCCAGCTGGGAAAAACTTGAATACTTAATGGATTTAAGCACAGCAGGTCCTGTGCTTAATGGATTTAAGCACAGCAGGTGCTGTGTAATGAGTGTGGGTGTGGCCTCAGGAGATCACCCTATATAAAGGTTTGCATAATTATAGGCAGCTTTTCTTTAGTCAAAAGGGGCCCAAAAAATGATTTAACTGACTGAAAAGTAAAAAAGGATCAAGTGTCACGGGGGGATGGAGCATGTGTGATCACAGAACCACCACCTTTTTCAGCGAAGAGTCAACAGGGTTGCAAGAAATGTGATGAGAGAAAAGAACACATTAACGGCCAAGGATTTGAGAGGAATCAAGCATATAGCTACCAGGAAGCCGTTATCTTCATTTTCTGGCATATTTCAGAACTGCAACTTACCTGGAATACATCAAAGTACATGATGATCAGTTTTTAGAAACATGGTGAAGGCAAGAAAATCTGAAAAAGGACGACCACCGAACAAGACACAAGCTGAAGCCTCTCGACTAGGCCAAGAAATATCTGAAGACAGATTTCTCAAAGGTTTTATATACTGATGAAATGAGAGTGACTCTTGATGGATCAGACGGATGGGCCTGTGGCCGGATCACTGACGGGCACAGAGCTCCGCTTTGACTGGAAGTGGAGGTAGGATACTGGTATGGTATGATATTATTAAAGATGAGCTGGTTGGACCTTTCCAGGCTCAAGATGTGCTCAGGATGAACTCCCAAACATATACTGTCAGTTTTTAGAAGACACTTTTGTCAGATAGTGTTAGAGAAAGAAGTCTGCATCTTTCAAAAAGGCATCCAAGTGCTGCTCTGCGTGGCTGGACACCAAAGGCACCCCTTCCTCACCTGACCTGAACCCAATTGAGAACTTGGGCAGTCCTTAAACAGGAGATATACAGTATACAGTGAAGGAAAACAGTACCCCTCTCGGAACAGTATCTGGAAGGCTGTGGTTTCTGCTGCACAAAAACCAAGAAACTAACACAATCCATGGATGCAAGACTTATCACCATTGAAAATAAACATGGCTACATTGATAGATAGATAATATAGCAGTTTCTATCCATTTCTATTGGAAAGTTTTGAGTTGTTTATAATTCTCACGCATGAAAATAAAGTGAAATGTGTTAAACGAGAATAAAAATGTGAGATGGGAAAATGTTTTTCATTTAGTTGCTTAATAATTCTGCACACCAATAGTTGCCTAATTTCTTACAGATTGAAATTCTCCTAAGAAAGCCTCAACTTCAATTTTACTTTCTTAAACATTATTGCTTGAGATTTATTAACCTTTTAGAATAACCTAAAGCACTGTGGTTGGTGATTAATAAAAATAATCCTCAAAAATGACTTTCTTAATAATTATGCACACTGTATTTGCGCTGCTTTTAAAGAAATTGAACAACCGGCTTTGACTGGAGAGGATTGAAGTATGCCCACAGCAGCGCAGACGTTCCATTTTAAATGCGCTAGGGGTACGCCGGTCCACGAAAGTAGCAAAATCTAGCGCGCCTCTTTGCAGAATGAGCAGACAGATACACTAAGTCTGCGCGTGAGTTTGATCAGACGCGTTTCATTCATAAATATGTGAACGGTGGACATCAAACCCTCTGAATCGTTGCAGAAAGCAGTTAATTGAAGACATAATTATTAGCCCATTTTATTTATTTAAGTCACCCAACTGGCAAGCACACATGCACAAACAAACAACCGTGGATATGGATTCATTCCAAAGACACACTGTATTTATATTGCACGTGGTTAGTATATCTGTTGGATTTATCTTACCCAACATTATAATAGACACAAAAGGAATGAAGACGCTGGTTTCTTTTTCTCATGAGGAGGGTGTATGGGAGATTGTTCAGATCACAGCCTCTCAACACGCTCTAAACAATCCCCCCCCCCCTCGCTCCTGTATTTATTTGAAATAGGAGGGATTTACAAATCATAATGTTCTAAGCAATAAGACACAACACAAAATATTTGATAATAAGAGGGTTTTTCCCAGACATAGTATTCTAAGTAATAAGACACAACACATAATATTGAACCAACACCTGTCACGACCCGACCACATCCGATCACGTCCTTGGTCCAGGCGCCCTTCCATCGGATGATGCTGAGTCTTCTTTTTGAAGGCGAGACATCTAAAATTGTCCATTATACTAATGCAAGCTAAGCAAATAAATGATAACTTCTACAATTTATCTAACAATATCACCAGCTCATCCTGTATTTGATAACATTGTCTTTTGCCTCAGGTAACAATGGCACGGATCGCTCTCTCCATGCATGCGTGACCTTCATTGCGCCTCATTTAAAGGAAATAAATGAATAGGCCGCTTGCTTTGAATAAATAAAGTCAGACAGCCCCCGTTTCGAAATACGCCGACTGCGTGATTAGGACAACTCAGTCTAACCTATCCCCTCGCAGAGATGTGCAGCGCACCGCGCGGGTTATGCGCCAGTCAGGACAATAGAGCCCTTGAGTTTATTCACACGTCAAGCTTATTTTTTAACCGTGCTCCCTGAAAGTAAAGATATTTCTACGTGCTAAGTCTTGTTTTGTAAGAATGGCATGCGTTTCATAATGAAAAGCCACTATGATACTTAAATAAAGCAATTTGTGTATTCTTAGTCAGATGTGTGGATATTTGTGGAATTCTGAAGGCCTGCAAGACTGTCAAACTTTGGCCAACTGTCTTTACAAAAACATCCACGTTCAGCTACTCATACACTCATTGTTTGACAACAATACATTGTTTACATACACATTTTCCTTTCAATCTACTGTTAATATGCTTTGTGTGCGGCCTTCGCCCACTCCTTCTATATTGTGTCACATCTGTCAACTTTGACGCAAAAGCAGACATGGGTATGTGCTCTTTTTATTATTCCTGTTGTTTACCCGTTTAGTATCGTTTAGTTGCGTTAAATTTCTTTTGGTATCCTTTTCTGTATGATCCATTGAATGGAAAATCTGTACCTAATTAAGTGACCACTGGGGTTTCATTACACATGCCATCTTTTCATCTTCTAGCTCTAAACCACTGCAACTCTCCACAAACTCCACTTGAAAGTTCCAGCAAGACTTTTTGGCTAAAGTCAACTGGGATAAACTCGAGCTCACCTACGACCTAGTGAGGACGACTACTATAGAAAATGGATAGACAGAAGTTTTGGTACAAATATGGTTTATTACAAACATAAACCAGAGCAAAGTAAGTGACTCCATGGATAATTGTTAATGCTTCATGACTTCCAAGCAGTGTTCACTCTCGTTCCTCCAACATGGCGGCATTCCCCAGTCCAAATCCTTTTGGCCCAAAGTTTTTGGCATAGCAAACTGAGGAGATAAGTGTTCCTGCCTGTTGAAGTTTTTATTTCAGAGTGCAACATTTTGAGATGTTTGAACACCTTTTACCTTTACAGTAGATCTCTCCATCCTTGTCAGTCACTGTGGTCGACTCCAGACTTTTACCGCACATAGCGCAGCGGAAGCAGGTTTTATGCCAAGGCTGCAGACATTTAGACATTATTATACAGTACGTACACTATAATGTCCTTTTTTTTTTTTCTTTTACACAAATAGCTAGTGATGGCAACTGACCTACAAATCATTCAAATCAATGTGTATCATTTGGCATACAAAACAAATAGGAAAAACATACCTGATGAGAACCAATAGAATATGATGTTCAGCGGACACACTCGGCGAGATATTAGTCGGCTGTATTTTTTAAATGAATGGCTGCACGGTCTTTACCTTCCCTGCTCCCATCACTTTCTCTGCTGCATAGACAGCTTTGGAGCAGCGAGGGCAGCGGTCGGAGCCTCCGAACTTCTGGGAAAACTTGTTGGAAGTGGAATTTGTGGAGGATTGCCGTGGTTTAGAGCTAGAAAAGATGGCACGTGTCATGTGGCTAATAAAGTCTTATCCATCCATTTTCTGCAGCGCTTGTCCTCGTTAGAGATGCGATTCGAGATGGAGCCTGATGACTAAATTGTTCATCAGTGTGAACGGGAATGTTTGTTTGTCTATACTGTATGTGCCCTGCAATTGGCTGGTGACCAGTCATGGGTGTAGTCTGCCTCTCCGCCAAAGTCAACTGGGATAGGCCCCAGCTCACCTGGAAAGGTAATGACAACATGCAGTATAGCTATAGAAAATGGATGGATGTTTCTCTACCTTGCATTGGTGTAGAACTAATTTCCATTATCCTGACAGGTGTGTCTCATACTTCTTTTCTTGCATTCAACTCACACAGTTTCATGCAAGGGACCAAATCTACACAATAATAAACATCGTTAAGTTAATACCGTTGGTGCTGCTCAAAATTGAGTATTACTATTATTGTGAAGGCAGAATTGTATCTTTTTTTATTCTGTGAGTGCATGCGGCTGACAGTTTAATTTTCTTAATGTAGTGTGATCATACTCATCAGGCTGCACGTTGACATGCTGTCCAACAGGATCAGAGCTCAGAGCTCCAGCCCCTTGCCCGTATCCGTAACCTTTTGGCCCGTATTTTTTGCCGTAGCAAGATTTGCAGTAGATCTCGGACTCGTGCGCGGCTACCGTGGTGCTGTCCAGCCCTTTTCTGCAGCTCTCTGTGCAGAGAAAACAGATGCGCTGTGAGGACAAAAGTATCGAGTTATCTGGCCATTTCACCATCAGGAATTAGAAATAGAAAATATGGCATCTCGCTAGGCAGCACAGTAGTGCACAAGGCACCTCACAGTCGCGAGGTCCTGGGTTCAGTCTGGGCTCGGGGCCTTCCTGTGTGGATTTTGCATTTCCTCCCTGCCCCTGCGTGGCTTTTCTCCAGGTACACCGTTTTCCTTCCAGACTCCAAAAACACGCATGTTAGGTTAATTGAAAACTGAATTGTCCTTAGGTGTGAATATGAGTGTTAGTGCTTGTGTACTTGTGCCCTGTGAGTGGCTGGCTGGTAACCAGTTCAGGGTGAACCTCGCGTGTCACCCAAGGTCAGGTATGAGTGACTCCAGCTCATCCACGAGTCCCGACCCTAATGAAGAGTATGTCTTGTGATTTTGATGTCATTTTCAGTACAGCGAGAGGCAGACTTTCACCCTGGACTAGATGCCAGCTAATTGCAGGGCGCATACTGTATAGACAAACACAGACAAACAACCATTCACACTCACATTCAGACCTAAGGACAATTTAGTGTCTTCAATGAACCTCATAACATGCATGGGAGAACATGCCAACTCCACACAGGCAGGCCGGAGTGGAGACTCAAACCCAGAACCACAGAACTACGAGGCAGATGTGCTGAGCTCCCTCTCATCCGCCATGCTGCCATCCAAAGTATTTAACGGTCCAAAAATAGTGTGGTTATATGAAGAATTCAAATTTAGGAAGAAATAATAGTGTATTGCACCCATTTGAATCATGCTTAACTGTTAAAGCAGTGTGACTGCGTGTGGACGAGGTGTCACACTGGAGTGGAGTGACGGTTAAACAAAGCCAGCACCTAGCTGGTTTTATCAGTCAGCAGAGCCATTACGCATACTTCGATGTGTTGTGTTGCTATTCATAGCAAGAGATGCAAGTGCGAGGTGAAGCTTGGAGAAAAGACGAACACTGAGCAGAGAGAGGGACGAGCTTATCTTGGAGGCCTTCAGATGTCCCAGTGGAACAAACTAGTCATCACACAGTCTGCGGCTGCAACCCAATCGCGTGCGTACAAACAAATATAGTGAAGTGTATGAGGACTGGACAGCTGCAGCTGGTAAGGTGACTTCCAAACATGGCAGCATCATGACACTAGTAACTTTTTTTTTTTTTTAATATGTTTGACATTCAGAATTTCTGATGAGGTTAGTGAGCGAGAGGGAAGACAAAAGGGTTCTTACTGCACATGAAGCAGGTTTTATGGAAGCTTCTCCCATTACACTGCATCTCCTCTGCATGGTAGACGGTCTTCTCACAGGCTGCACACTTTGCACCGCCTCCCCAGTTTGGCATCTTTGTCAAAAACACATTCATGAAACATGAGAAATGTCATTCGACTCTTTTGGATTGTTTGTGTGGCTGTGGTTCGAGTCTAAATGGGACTTTGTTAAAGATACACATACACTGCACGGGCAAAAGTATTTGGAAAAAGTCCGGCCACTTTTCTGGGAAGACTTTCGACAAGGTTTTGGTCTGTGGCTCACAAAGTGGCTGTGCTCACATTCTCCTCCCAAATGTGTTTGCGGGCCTTGAGGTCAGGGCTCTCATCCAACCACGCCTTTATGGAGCTTGCTTTGTGCGCTGGGGAACGGTCATGCTGGAATAGAAAAGGGCCTACCCCAAAACTGTCCCCACAATGTTAGAAGGGATGTTCGAAACCACTCTATTTTTTCTTTTTTCTTTTTAAAGACCGATACCAGTACGAGTATTCACTCCACCACTAGTACTTTTGACGCATAAAATGTCAACAGAATGACAGATAATTGTGAACAAATACTTTTCTTTCTTTCTGACGCACATGATGATTCGCCAGGGTGTCAAACCGCCGCAGTGTTGCACCAACTTTGCCTTCAGTATCGGAGGCTGGTATTGACGAGTACCTGATACCTCGAAAAGGGGTTGGTGTCGGCGCTCACCCATCCCTGTTTAGAAGGGTTAGTCCAAAAAGTCAGGTTCATACGGGCTCTGCCTTTGACTTATTAAAAAGTGCGAACCAGTGGTGTGCCATAAGGGCCTTCAGAGCCATCTCTGCTGGCCTACACACTATCAAAAGCACTGACCTACAATTCCAACTTAATCATTAATTATTTATAATATAATAATATATATATATATATATATATATATATATATATATATATATACATATAAATTTATTTCCAACAGTCTTTTGTCTTCATTTCATAGCATCCGTGCATGAGCTTTGATCAGCTTCTAGTCCTGTACAGTGCTTTATATGTAGGTTTCTTTTTTGTCCAATCAGATTTCAGCTTCTATGTGTTGCCATGTAAATGTAATCTGGCCGAGGCCTTCAGAAGTGCTGACCAATCTAACCAATCAGATTTTACATTCACCAGTCTGTGCCTTCATGCATGCTGAGTCACGTTGGTATTTTTCCCGTCCTATGATTGGTTGAGCTAAATATGTGCGTGAGAATTGATTTACTAAAGAGGACGATTTTAGACATGATTAAAAATTCATTTTCAAGGCCACTTTTAAAAAAACAAAACAAACAAACAAAAAATTTGTGGAGCTTGGTCAACCAACATATTACAGCCAGGCTTGTTTTCAACCCAGAAAAGGATTTTGGAGGCACTTTCAGAGCAGCATGTCTGAGCTATCTTACAACCCCAATCCCAATGAAGTTGGGACGTTGTGTTAAACATAAATAAAAACCGAATACAATGATTTGCAAATCATGTTCAACCTATATTGAATTGAATACACTACAAAGACAAGATATTTAATGTTCAAACTGATCAACTTTAATGCTTTTAGAAAATAATCATTAACTTGGAATTTTATGGCTGCAACACGTTCCAAAAAAGCTGGGACAGGTGGCCAAAAAGACTGAGAAAGTTGAGGAATGCTCATCAAACACCTGTTTGGAACATCCCACAGGTGAACAGGCTAATTGGGAACAGGTGGGTGCCGTGATTGGTTCTGTCGTGTCTTCTAACTGTTTATCCAATCAACAAGTAACCGAATATCCAAGTATTGTGAATGTCTTAAATGTAATGCCAGGTTTCCAGAAAACGGACACTGACTTTCAGTGGGCAGAGAAAAACAGCCATTTTTTATCTTTTTATTTTATTTACTTATTAAAACCAGTTTGGACAGGATCGATATCTAACAAAAGACTTGAATGTCCCCGAAAGGACTTCTCCCGATGAATAGCCTCTCTACAGGATGTCTGCTCATATCAGTGCATGTCCAGTACCTCACAGCTATGGTATGACATTCCATGAATAGAAACTCGATTGAAACATTTATACTGTACAGAAGCCAAGATGTCGATATTAAAAACAATAAGTGATTGGTCGGGTTGTTGTATAAAGTAAATCAGAGCTTACCTTGATTCACGTCTGTGTGCTTCTATCCCACAGTGGCATTGTGTGATCCAGGCTGGCTTAAGTAAAGTCCATCTCGCCATCAGCGGTGACGCTTCAATGAAAGTATCCCCCTAAAATAACTTGTGACTGAGCCATGCCCTCTGACCCTTCATCACAGGCTGAGTGAGGCCTTGACTGTCAGCCATGCAAACATTTGTTGCGGACTTACACAGCGCCACGGGAGCGGGCATACACAGCTGCATGCAGGGTCGGGGATTACCTACACAATAAACTGTGGACATCCACCGTTTGAATATGACCGTCCGTTATCGCACTGCTATTTCAACACCAGACGCATTTAATGAATTGAAGTTTATTCATCAGAACGGGAAACAGGATAACCAAACCGAGTTGTTTGAATGACGTTAGTTAGCGTGGGAGAGCTTTTTGACAACTGTCATCAATAATTTTATAATAGTGCTTGTCCTCAGTATGGTCACGGGTGAAATGGCGCCTATCCAAGCTGGGTGAATGCAGTGCACCCTGGACCGGTCACCAGCCAGTTGCAGGGCGCCTACAGTATAGACGAGCACCCATTCACACCTATGGTCAATTTAGAATCTTCAATTAACTTGACATGCATGTTTTTTGGAATGTCAGAACAACCCAAAAGAAACCATGCAAACTCCAAACAGGAGGGCCAGAGCCAAATTTCGGATACAAGGTCATCTCGACTGTGAGGCCCTAACCAGATTATAGTTGTGTCAAACTCATTTTTTCATCGGCCACATTGTTGCTACTGTTTTCCTCAACATAGTATCACATCTACACAACAAATTGATCAATAACTAGTTTTGAAATCAAGAAGCCAAGTATAATAGTTCGTCAATTGTTCAAGTTACTGTAAAGAGAGGTTTATGAGTTTGGTTTAAGAGAGTTAATGACTCGGACAATGTACAGGGACATCTCAATTAATTAGTAGTGCCACAAGCTTAACTTAGTTAGGTAGCTCAATTTTGATTATAGCCCACAGCAAACAAAAAAACCCAAATTCACCATCGCTAGAAACTAAAATATTACATCAAAACCATCAAGAAACAAAGTAAATTATCTTTAATGTAGAAATTAGGCAGGAATTTGCACTCCAGAGTAGCTCCTCAAATGTTTAATGAATCTATATAATGTACATTTACTGAAATAAATGAACTTATTTATTTCCTCATAAATTAAAACATTCATAAAAAAAAGTCTGATTCAGTTTACACAGAATTCAACAAACATTCATGTACTTATTACTACCATTTTAAAATGGTATTCATAAACATGTACATATGTGCAAAGTTCCTCTCATTTTTTTTTATATTACTTGGAGTTATAAGCTCAATCAAAGAGGTTTCCATTAACACTTTCAGTCAAAAAAAAAAAAGACATCTGATTGAGGTGGGGGTTAGATGGCTGTGTCGCAGCTCATCTCTAACATTTCAGGAATAATTAACAATTATTAAACATTAGCACGACTGAAAAACAAAAGCGAGAAGAAAAATGTTCCTTAACCGGCATGGACTGAATGGCTTCAAAATCTTATTTGCACGTCAGCACAGGTTATTGTTCAGAGGTAATGAGTATTGTAAAACGCTGAACAAAGAAATTGAGAAAAATTAACCATAAAAGGCCCGAGCCTCCCACATCCACACATTGTACAGACATCAGAGCATCTCTTCAGTGTTGACGTCTAGTTTCCTTTGAGGGATATAAACAGTCTTAGGACCCGCCTGTCCACTGGGGGAGACCATTGCAGAAGCCATGGGGGAGAGGGGAACCGGTGTGTGGAAGAAGCTGTGCTGGGGGAGAGCCGTTCCTTTGGGGTTGGTCACCAGAGGCTAGAGCAAGGAGAAGACAGACAGTGTTCGTGTTAGGTTTGGGTCATTCGACTCTGAATTGGGGAGCAATCATGGCACAGTCTTCTCAAGGAGAATACAGAAATATTTGACAAAGCGGAGAGGAATTTTTTTTTTATAAATGCCATCATGATGACCAGAAAGCCTATCATTATCTAAAGTCCACTTTCCACCGAATCAGTTTGGCATGTTACACTGTCAAGAGGTGACATGGCTACTAAAATATGCATGACACAGTGGTGCGGTACCTAATGGGTGGAGCAGAGACGGCAATATGGAATTCACATTTTTAGGAAAAAAAATACACCCTTCAACAACTCTAGCATGGTGTTACACGATACCTCAGTTCAGGTAGCATTAAAAGACTAACTGTGGGTGTATGTTTTGCTTCTTATTCGTTTTTTTTTTTTTTTTTTTTTGCAAGCAAAAAAGTGAGGTCCAGCCTCAACAAAAACAAAAGGGGATGAGGAATGTACAATGGAAATGTGAAATAAGAGGATTAAATTCAAATCAGACTCCAGCTTAACTGTACTGATATTAAAATAGAGTGGAGTATTTAGTTTGTAGTTATTGTGACACTTAACGTAAGAATGTTCATGTAAATGTTAAGATAAAAAAGGTAAGGTCTGACGAGTAGCCATGTTATTTTTACACTTGGATGGCAGCCAAGATTTTTTGTGCGCCTGTACATTTAATAAAAGCTTGATGTTGCTACAGGGCTCAACATTAACTTTTCCACTAGTAGCACTGGTGCAACCAACCACTGACATCAGGTTAGCCACCCATCCAGGAAGTAATTATCTATCCATCCATTTTCAACACCGCTTATCCTGGTTAGGGTCACGGGGCGCTGGAGCCTATCCCAGCTGACTTCGGGCGAAAGGCGGACTACACCCTGAACTGGTCGCCAGTCAGTCGCAGGGCACATATAGACACGGACAACCATTCGCACTCACATTCACACCGTCACTGAGTGGGAACTGATCCCACGCTGCCCGCACCAAAGTCAGGCGAGTGTACCACGACACCATTAGTGACTCGGAAGTAATTATTAATGATCAATTAGTATCTAAGGGAAATCTTTAAAAATATGAACAAATGAGAGGTTGATAAACATCCTGGAACAGATTGTTTGACCTTAAAGGTTCCACTGTAATACGATACTAGGGATGTCCCGATCCAACTTTTTCACATCCGATCCGATATCGCAGACCTTGAATTTTGGCCGATACCGATATCGGTCCGATCCGATATCAGCAATGATCATACAGAATTGACTTTTTTGGGAGTATGAAATGTTAGAAAAAGGCTTGATGAAGTGATCTTACTCAAACAGAGAACAATACAAAAAAACTGACCCATTTATTATTAACCAATGGGTTACATAAACTAACTAAAAATAAAAATGTACTTCAATATAATAAAATAAAAGCTCATTATACATTTGAATAGATTAAATTAAAAAAAATAAAAAAATAAAATATATATCTGTGATAATCTCAATAAATAAAAATGACACTTTTGAAATGCAAAATAATTTAAGTTCAGTTTCTTTAGATTTTAATGTCAGTATTTGGTTTCTTCACATGTGCGGCAATACACTTTTTTTTTTTTTTTTGCTGACATGGGACCAATTTCCGATCTCAAAGATCGGATCGGGACACCCCTAAACAATACAATGCTCTTTACCATTTCTCTTGGTGGCTACTAACACCTCGCTATTCACCATATCCATCTCATGGGAAAAGCTCACTGTGGAAGCACAAGCTAGCTGAACCTAACCATAGGTTGTTGGTCCTAAGTCAAAACCACAAGCAGCTGTGTGTACCTGTTGGATACTGATTAGCGCCACTGGATGCGGGGACTGCTGGACCGTCATTGGCTTGATGAAAACCATCCCTCGCTGCTGCAGAGCCAGAGGGCTGAGCACGGTGTTTGACCGCTCGGAGGTCTGCGGTGAGGCGAAGGTGTTTCCGGTGCTGGAGCCTGATATCAGACCCAGATTCTGCAGGGTGAAGTTGACGATAGCCGGACTGGGGCCGTGGAGCCGTTGGGCCTGCGGGGTCAAGTGTGGAGAGGCGGCTGCAGCGGGTCCGTGAAGACGAATGCTGGTGGGTGTCACTTCCTGGACTGGGGGTGCTCTGGATCCTGTTCGGGATGTAACAGAGTATCTTGGGTCTCGTTTTTTGGTAAATTATACATTTGGAAGTAGCCAGATTGATTATCTTGTGGCCACAGAACACCGGCGGTCTGTACTAACTTGTCTGCGTGTTGCTGTGGTTACAACATATGCATCAGTACATATGCCGGCAATGCCATATATAAACATGAAAATTTAAGCAGTTAAAAAAAACCACAAAATTGTGGGTATTTACACTATACAGGCGAGTTCAAATTAAATAAAAAGCTTGAAGCAAGGGCGCTTTGCCTCTTATTTGGAGAACTTTGCGAACCTCTTGCGACCGTTTCTGGAGTGGGTATTCCCCACAACAAATGGGGATTCAGTGTACAAACATGAAAGTAGGAGCAGTGGAAAAAAAAAACAGAACACATCATAACAGATGACAAAGAGACACCAGAGTATCTGCACTGAAGACGAATAGGCAGGAGCTGCTATGAACTTTTTAACTCACTGGCCAAGTTGGCCTGTAGATGAAAAAAAAGCATATTTGAAAAAATTTTTAAACATCCATAGAGTCTGGCCTCGCTTTTACTGACACACTCCTTGTGCCACAGCTTCAGAGCCTCCGTAGAATCGTACTCCTTGGCATGGGTGCTTCTCTTTTTTGTTTTCATCATTGAACACTTAAAATACTTTCAAGCAGCTTGGTGGTTGAAACATCAGGCTGTCCATGTTTCATTTACAGTAATTTGGTTCTAAAGAGTTTGGATTTTGCTTGATAAAATTGCTGTGCTGATTGTCGCATTAATAGATTTTCTGAAAGTCTTTAGCTTGTATTGTACTTACTGTCAAACCTTTTTTTGTGTTGTTTGTAGGGCTTGGGCGATCTGACAAAAAAAAAAGAAGCTCACGATTCATTTTTTTCATATCATCTGATGTTGATTTTTATCATGATTTTTTTAATATTGTTTTTAAACTTTTTAAAATAGGCAGTTTTAAAGCATCTATACTAAAAACTAAAGAAGCTTCTGAGTAGTTCAACATTTTATTAACGCCTTTTGTTAAAAACACTCCTCTAAGTCAATAATTAAAACAATAACCCTAACATGATATTTGCATACCTACTAATAGGGGTGAGCGATTGATATCAGCTTTGATATAATCGTGAACGTTGCTTTAATGATGTGCAATTTTACATTGTCGAATATTCATACGGTCTGAAAAAGAAAACAACCAAACAGGTACATGAATGGCGTAGGAGGAAGAGAGAAAGGAGGGAGCGCATGAAAGTCCTCCTTCGCCGAATCAGGACTGAGGCTTTCCTAACAATTGCGCCGAAAAAGATTCAAAGCTTCAACGCTTCAGTGACGGTGACATCTGGTGGACAACTGAAGCCATAGCAACCTCTAAAGAGCACGACTGAAGCGCTGGCACTGTTTCCCATGACCGCAATAAAAGTTCAGAAAGGTCTGCATGGTCATTCAAGTGTTTTGTTCATTTATACCAAATAATGATGATTAAAATAAAATATGCAGATGCTCTCCCCATACTCTAAAACAGATTCCAGAGTAACCCAAAGAATAAATGAAACGCCATGAGCTAATGACACACTGGAATACTATGAGCTAATAAAAAGCTTCGAAACATTTAGAAGGAATGAAGTGCGAAGCAAAACAGCGATGATGTTCGAAGCTTCGAACGTCATCGGTCACGTGGCACTGGTGTTTTGATACAAAGCTCCGACACAGCGTTTCGAATCACTCCGCTTCAGGAAGAGTGAGTCAAGCGCCAAAGCCTCAGTATCATTTGCCCATCACTATGATTCAGTCATGTGACTCAGTGGCAAGCAGAACAAACTCGCTCTCAAACTAGTGGGCCGACTCCGAGCAACCTTCTCAGAAATTTTGCAGCTTACAAGTGAGTGAATAGTCGCTATGCACCTCAAGGGCCGCAGGCATGCTAAAACATACGCTAGCTTAAAACATACAGTAGCATGAATGCACGCTAAAACAATGTTTTTAAAAAGGCAGCAAAACTGAGTTTGGTTGTACTTTATTGAAGTATATACATTAATTTTTAATCAATCCTCATCCACAAATCCATCACAGTCGTCATCTTCTATCCGAAATGAACAGCTAGGCAAGTTCTCCAACAAACAAGGCCGGTTCCCTCTCGTCAGTGTCAAAGTCAGTCTCGTTGCCGGGGGGCTGTTCAGCAATGATGCCGGCTTTCGCGAAAGCTCGACAAAGCAGATACCTTAGCCCAAGCATCCACAATCCATTCACACATGGTGGCGTAACTCGCCCGGCGTTGCCTCCCAGTCTTAGTTGCACTTGGTTTTTCACAGCGGCTGTGAGATGGCCGCGCATGGAGTCACAGATCAACAGGGACGGTGACGCGACCATCCTGTCTCTTTACGTACACCTCAATCAGCCACTCTCTCATTTTCTCCTCGTCACAAACAACAAAAGATCAACAAAGCGGCAGACCCAGACCTTGTGTCCCCTGTCCTGCCTCAAAGTCTGCACGGACCTGCTCGCTCCAGTCTTCACACAGATCTTCAATAGATTCATGGAACCGTGGGAAATACCATCCTGTTTAAAATGCTACACCATCATCCCAGTGCCCAGAAAACCTGCTATCTCAGGTCTGAATGACTACAAGCCTGTCGCCCTGACATCTGTTGTCATGAAGTCCTTTGAACGCCTCATGCTGGACCACCTCAAGAGCGTCACAGGTCCCCTGCTGGACGCCCTGCAGTTTGTCTACCGAGCAAACAGGTCTGCGGATGACGCTATCAACATGGGACTGCACTTCATCCTCGAACACCTCGACAGTGCGGAGACTTATGCGAGAATCCTGTTCGTGGACTTCAGCTCTGTGTTCAACAGTATCATCCCTAAACACCTCTACTCAAACCTTCTCTAGCTTAACGTCTAGCCTGACATCTGTCAGTGGATTTACAGCTTCCTCACGGGCAGGACATAGCAGGTGAGGCTGGGAGACACCACCTGATCTACACGCACCACCAGCAGCGGGGCGCCCCAAGGTTGTGTCCTCTCTCCGCTGCTCTTCTCTCTTTACACGAATGACTGCACCTCAACGCACCCGTTGGTCAAACTCCTGAGGTTTGCAGACGACACCCCAGTCATCGGCCTCATCAAGGACGGTGACGAGTCTGCATATCGACAGGAAGTGGAGCGGCTGGAGCTGTGGTGCGGCCGACACAACCTGGAGCTGAACACGCTCAAGACTGTAGAGATGATCGTGAACTTCAAGAGGCATCCTTCGGCACAGCGGCCCCTCACGCTGTCCAACTGCCCCGTGTCAACTGTCGAGGCCTTCAAGTTCCTGGGAATTATAGTCTCTCAGGGCCTGAAGTGGGAGACCAACTTCAACTTCATCCTCAAAAAGGCCCAGCAGAGGATGTACTTCCTGCGGCTTGTGAGGAAGCACGGCCTGCAACAGGAGCTGCTGAGGCAGTTCTACACAGCGGTCATCGAATCAGTCCTGTGTTCTTCCATCACAGTCTGGTTTGGTGCTGCTACAAAAAAGGACGAACTCCTACCGCAACGGAGAATCAAACCTGCTGAAAAGATTGTCGGTACCCTCCTACCCACCCTTGAGGACTTGCACGCTGCCAGAACTAAGACAAGAGCATGCAAAATCCTCTTGAACCCTCCACATCCTGGTACCCACCTCTTCCAGCCCCTTCCCTCAGGTAGAACCGAACAATACAAACTAAAACAAGCAGGCATTCCAACAGCTTTTTCCCTCTTGCCATTAACTTCTTAAACAGTTAACGTACAATTCCATTGCAATATGCTTCCAATTTTTTCTTGAGTTTGTTACATCTCTGTCGGACCATTTATACATTACTCATGCACTCACTGTAGTAGTCTCGCCACGCTGCACTATTTGCATATCTGTTGTTGACCAATACTGGTCACTCATATGCACGAGTAGCATCTGCAACATTTGCACAATCGACATTGTCCCAGATTCTCGCACTACTAGTCACTTTAAACTGCATACATTTCTTGAAGTCTCTGCACCATTTGCACAATGGTCATTCCACTGGACTATTGTTCTATTAGCCATTTCAAACTGCTCCAATTGCAAGAGGACTGAATCTTTTTGCACAATTGTCAAAAAAAAATAATAATTACAAAAAATTGTACCGCCATTTCCACATTACTGGTAACCTTTTATTGCTCAGTGACTGTGTTTTTTATGTCTTTATGTCTCAAAAGTATTCTCTGTCAATTGACTCTGTTTTTCGTACTGGAGCGGCTCCAACTACCGAAGACAAATTCCTTGTGTGTTTTTGACATTCTTGGCAAATAAAGATGATACTAATTCTGGACTTTTACCCGCAGTTGGCGTTTGGTAGATGTAAACAGGAGTTGAAGGCTTGTTGCGTTCTCCTGCTGAGCCCTGATTTTCCTTGTAAGTGACAACAGACTGCTGGGAGAGTGGGATCAGGTATCCTGTTGGCACAAAAGTCTGACATGGGCAGAGAAATCATTGATTAGTATCTGGATTCAAATTGCTTTTCTTTCGAGGTTTTGTGTGTACATGTATGTGTGTGGAGGTGTGAGCATGTGTGTGTGTGTGTGCGTATGTGTATACAGTGGGTACGGAAAGTATTCAGACCCCCTTAAATTTTTCACTTTTTTTTATATTGCAGCCATTTGCTAAAATCATTTAAGTAATTTTTTCCCCCACAATGTACACACAGCACCCCATATTGACAGAAAAAAATAATTGTTGAAATTTTTGCAGATTTATTAAAAAAGAAAAACTGAAATATCACACAGCCATAAGTATAAGTGTAAGTACCCTTTGCTCAGTATTTAGGAGAAGCACCCTTTTGAGCCATGAACCTTTTGGGGAATGATGCAACACGTTTTTCACACTTAGATTTGGGGATCATCTGCCATTCCTCCTTGCAGATCCTATCCAGTTCTGTCAGGTTGGATGGTGAACGTTGGTGGGAAGCCATTTTCAGGTTTTCCAGAAATGTTCAATTGGGTTTAAGTCAGGGTTCTGGTTGGGCCATTCAAGAACAGTCACGGAGTTGTTCTGAAGCCACTCCTCCGGTCTTTTAGCTGTGTGCTTCGGGTCATTGTCTTGTTTGAAGGTGAACCTTCTGCCCAGTCTGAGATTCTGAGCACTCTAGAGAAGGTTTTCGTCCAGGATATCCCTGTACTTGGCCGCATTCTTCTTTCCTTCGATTGCAAACAGTCGTCCTGTCCCTGCAGCTCAAAAACACCCCCACAGCATGATGCTGCCACCACCATGTTTCACTATTGGGACTGTATTGGACAGGTGATGAGCAGTGATTGGTTTTCTCCACACATGCCACTTAGAATTAAGGCCAACAGTTTATATCTTGGTTTCATCAGACCAGAGAATCTTATTTCTCACCTTCAGGTGTTTTTTAGCAAACTCCTTGCGGGCTTTCATGCATCTTGCACTGAGGAGGGGCTTCCGTCGGGCCACTCCGCCATAAAGCCAGCTGACTGGTGGAGGGCTGCAGTGATGCTTGACTTTCTAGAACTTTCTCCCATCGCCTAACTGCATCTCTGGAGCTCAGCCACAGTGACGTTTGGATTCTTCTTTACCTCTCTCACCAAGGCTCTTCTCCCCCAATTGCTCAGTTTGGCTGGACAGCCAGCTCGAGGAAGAGTTCTGGTAGTCCCAAACGTCTTCCATTTAAGGATTATGGAAGCTACTGTGCTCTTACGAACCTTAAGTGCAGCAGAAATATTTTTGTAACATTGGCCAGATCTTTGCCTTGCCACAATTCTGTCTCTGAGCTCTTCAGGCAGTTCCTTTGACCTCATGATTCTCATTTGCTGACATGCACTGTGAGCTGTAAGGTCTTATATAGACATGGGTGTGGCTTTCCTAATCAAGTCCAATCAGTATATTCAAACGGAGCTGGACTCCAATGAAGGTGTAGAACCATCTCAAGGATGATCAGAAGAAATGCATAGCACCCTAGTTGAATATATGAGTGTCACAGCAAAGGGTCTGAATACATATGGCTGTGTGAGATTTGAGTTTTTCTTTTTTAATAAATCAGCAAAAATTTCAACACTTCTGTTTTTTCTGTCAATATGGGGTGATATGTGTACCTTAATAAGGAAAAAAATACATTTAAATGATTTTAGCAAATGGCTGCAATATAACAAAGAGTGAAAAATTTAAGGGGGTCTGAAAACTTTCCGTACCCACTGTATACCGTATTTTCACGACCATAAGGCGCACTTAAGTCTTACATTTTCTCCAAAATGGACGGGGGCGCCTTATAATGCGGGGCACCTCGTGTGCGCAGTTCCAAAATCTGTAAATGTGTGACTTTAATGAGCGCTCCGCTTGACTGACTGGGAGCATTTCCTGCCATCACGCTGCTTATATAGAGGAAGGCGGACGTGACTGAGGACAGCTCGTGGACGTAAAGGGGGAAGGGTGCGCGTGTCAGATTACGCTAAAGACACGTCCCCAGTAGGTATATAGTTCCGGTATGTGCATCGGTTTGGTGAAGAACCCCTAAAAATGGCACCTACGAAGAGACATGCTTACGAAGCACAGTTTAAACTGCAAGCTATCAGTTACGCGGAGGAACATGGGAATTGAGCAGCCGCGAGCGAATTCAAGATCAACGAATCCATGTTTCGCAAGTGGAGGAAGCAGGAAAACGAGCTTCGCCAAGTCAAAAAGGCGAAGCTGAGTTTCCGCAGAAACAAGGCGAGGTGGCCCGAGTTGGTCTTCCAACTCGGGCAATGGATTAATGAGCAAAAAACGGCCGGGAGAAGCGTCTCTACAGTCATCATTCGACTGAGTGCAATAACGCTTGCAGAAGAAATGAAAATCGAACATTTTCAAGGCGGTCTGTCTTGGTGCTTTCGTTTTATGACACGGCGCCATCTATCCAGCCGGGCAAGGACTACCGTGGCGCAGCAACTTCCGGTGGATTACAAGGAAAAGCTGGTCATCTTCCGCTCCTACTGCAGTAAAAAGATTGCCGACAAACACATTCAGCACAACCACATCACCAACATGGATGAGGTGCCGCTCACTTTCGACATCCCGGTGAACCACACTGTAGAGAAGAAGGGGACCACCACAGTAGCGATACGCACAACGGGGCACGAGACGTCGGCTTTTACTGTTGTGCTTGGTTGCCATGGTAATGGACAGAAACTGCCACCTATGGTGATTTTTAAGAGGAAGACGCTGCCTAAAGAAATGTTTCCAGCCGAAGTCATCATTAAGGCCAATCAAAAGGGCTGGATGGACGAGGAGAAAATGAGAGTGGCTGAGTGAGGTGTACGTAAAGAGCCCACATGGTTTTTTTCCACGCGTCACCGTCCCTGTTGATCTGTGACTCCTTGCGCGCCCATCTCACAGCCGCTGTGAAAAACCAAGTGCAACTAAGACTGGCGAGTTACGCCACCATATGTGAATGGATTGTGTATGCCTGGGCTAAGGTATCTGCGTTGACTGTTGTCCGAGCTTTCGCGAAAGCCAGCATGATTGCTGAACAGCCCCCCGACAACGAGACTGACTGACAATGACGAGAGGGAACCCGCCGTGCTTGTTGGAGAACTTGCCCAGCTGTTCATTTCGGATACAAAAGATGAGGACTTTGATGGATTTGTGGACGAGGATTGATGAAAAAATGTGCATTGTTAAATACTTGAATAAAGTACAACCGAACTCAGTTTTGCTCCCGCTGCTTTTTTAAAAAGTGTTTTAGCGTGCATGCATGCTAGCATATGTTTTACCATGCCTGCGCCCAATACTACGGTGCGCCTTATGTATGTTAAATACAGAAATATACCCTGTAACTGAGACCGCGCCTTTTAATACGGTGCGCCTTATGGTCGTGAAAATACAGTACTTGTTTATAAATGACACCATATTAAAGCAGGTCATCGTTTTGTCTGGCTTTGGAGTAAACACTAGTAAATTGCAATGTTATAAGGTCATATTGAACTAAACAAGGGGGGATGTTAGAAAAAAAAAATAGTGTGGAAAATTATTTTTGTGAAAATATTGCGTTAAGGCCTCAACTAGTAAGTCCATCCATCCATCCATTCTCAGTACCGGTCATCCTGTTCAGGGTCGCGGATTGCTGGAGCCTATCCCAACTGATTTTGGGCAAAAGGCAGACTACACCCTGAACTGGTCATCAGTCAGTCGCAGGGCACATAGAGAAATGGAGAGCCATTCACACCCACGTTCACGCCGTCATTGAGAGGAAACTAAACCCACGCTGCCTGCACCGAAGCCAGGCGAATGTACCACTACACCATCAGTGACTATAACTAATAAGTCATGAAACTATAATAGATAATATTTGATGGTTAAAGTAAGATCAAATAAGCAGAACATAATGGCAGATTTGCACATTTATAAACTAGACGATTGCTTGTTCAATTCCTGCTTCCCCTGCCGATCCTCCAGAACTTAATGGATCTCAATTGCGTCTGACCTTGTGTCCTTATTAAATATTTCCCCATCAGGTGACTGGCTAGGGAGTGTCTTTTTCTTTTGGCAATTTCATTAAGGCAATTTATTCTTTATACATTATGTTCAGGTGCACTAAGAGAAATGTGGACTTTTCACCACAAGCATACTTAAAAGAGAGCACATACAAAGATCTGCACATCATTATGTTGTGGTAAAATTTGTTCATGAACAAAAAAATAATAATTGTTTTATTTACACTAAGAGGGTGTTTCCAGTGTTCGTGGGATTCTTGTAGCGTGCATTTGACATTTGATCCCTTCAAATGCAACACACAGTGATGTAATCATAGGGCAAGCAGTTGCAAGAGAACCTGAGTTTAACCCCAAGTTCTTGAGTCATCCGCCAAACGTTTTACCCAAAGAAATCAAGCCTTGAACTTGAAACCAGAAGAGTTGAAGACAGACAGAGGGAATAACCTGGGGGCTGTGAATGGAGACTTCTGTTAAGTGCAATGCTGATGCAAGTGAAGGGTCTTCCACTAGTTAAATGTGGGTAAGTACAAAAATAAAATCAGTTAGAAATAACAAAAATGATCATTGTAATCATTAAAAGATTAAATGTTATTTCAAAACACAATACTCTGTGACAAATTTCTCCATGGACCAAGTTTTTCAGGAGTTACTCTAGAGAGGAAGTTTGATTGAGAACTTGCCCAGCTGTTCATTTCGGATACAGAAGATGAGGACTTTGATGAATTTGTGGATGAGGATTGATAAAAAATAACGTGAGTACATTGTTAAATACGTCAATAAAGTACAACCGAACTCAGTTTTGCTCCCGCTGCCTTTTTAAAAAGATTGTTTTAGCGTGCATGCATGCTACCATATGTTTTAAGATAGCGTATGTTTTATAACATGCCTGCGCCGAATACTACGGTGCGGCTTATGTATGTGTTAAATACAGAAATAGACCCCGTAATTGAGACTGCGCCCTTTGATACGGTGCGCCCTATGGTCGTGAAAATACAGTATGTGTGGGTGTGTGTGCATGAACGCACTTTCATAGTCCGTTACCTCAGTGTTAATGTGTCCGGGTGTGACCAGGGCAGATCGTACGGATGTTAAACCCGCCTCCCAGTCAGAGGTCACCGCCTTCTCGTCCTTATCCAGGAAGGTCTCCAAGCTCTGCTCCAGAGTCTGCGCAACCATGGCGCTGCCGGGAGTGTTGATGAACTCGGCATCCAAGTGGAGCGCGCGGGGCGAGGGACAGCTGGAGAGCTGACGGCTGCCAAGGGTCTTCAGAGGAACATCAAGCATGTGCCACTGCTTTGGGGCGGCGCCCTGTGTGTGAGGCATGCAAGATGGAAAATAATAATAATATTAACAGTAATGGACATTTAGGTAGAAAATGCTAAATACTAAAAATTAACCATGAGATTCCAATCCCTTGGCTGGCTTTTTCCAAAAAAAATCCACACTTTCCGCTCTCTCGTCTGTGTGGCTGCACAGTGGAAGGACAGGCGTTTAGCCGCACTAGCTATGTAGCCACAACTAGTAGTTAGCTGCTGCAGTGCAAGACAATAGTGTGAACATTCCCACGGTAGCAAGGAGAATGGACGTGGATGCACCATTATTATAATCAGCTTGGAGTTGGTTTGAAAAAAATGGTGCCAACTAATGTTGGCTAAAAATATCAATTCATCAATGCATTTCAATTCTTTCCCCCGCGATTCAATAGCGATTCAGCAAATTCTCTGAATCGATTCCCCTCCTGGTCAGTGGGGGCGCTTTATGTGCGATTGGTATTGAAATTGCATTGAAGCCGCACTCGACCAAGCGGCAACAAAATGGCGACTAATACATTTTTTATTGGGTTAGCATAGGTTAGTAATAGAAACGAAATATGTTCTGACTCACAAAACACAAGGTTTCGTCATTGTTTTAAGAATGGAAAATAACGTAAATCGAAAAAACATATATAGTGTATGTATTGGTACCTTTATTGTAACCATACAGGACGAGAAAGTATGTTCTTTACCTGAAGGTTGGAGTTAGTCCGTTTGGCTTTGGGAGGAGTGCTCTCTGGCGCGGAGTCAGAATACAACCGTTTGACCAACAACGGGCTCCTGTCCGGTACCCTCAACGTGGGTCGGCTATTAGCAGCTAACGGGGCAGTCGGGCTCGACCCAGTCTTCTCCTCAAAAGTCATCGAGCGTACGGCGGAACTGGTCGGCTGCGGTCTGGCCAGAGGGTTGGGCCTGAGAGAAGACGGGTGCAAATACACAGCGTAGGGTCCGGCGCCCGGCTGCTGAGGTAAAATGACGGGGATGAGGGGTGAGAAATTCGCTGGGATGTATGCAACACTGCCTGAGGGCTGGGAGGCCAGTGGGGTGCTGTGCACATTTGGGTTGGCTCCATTCTCCTCATTTGGAGCCTGGCACGATGACTGAGGCGGTTTCACTGAGCTGGAGGTGGTTGACTGGAGCTTCGCAACCATTGTGTTTGCCTCAGCGGGAATTGCCTTTAGAGCTTTGCTTCTGGTACTGGAACAGAAGTACCTGTATGTACAAATACAACGTGAATAATACATAACATGAGAGGCCAGGAGTACATTGGCTGGAGCTTTAATTTAAATCTCATCTCTTTATTATTTGGCAGAGGTGGGAAAATTTTGGGCCATAGACAGCCCATAGCGTACTTTAATCTAACCCACCAACAATTTACATGATCTAGAACCGTATAATATTTGTCACATGAACTTAACTGTTTTTTCAAATTAATTTATTTTATTTAATTATATGTTCATTGAGCTTTATCAGTTTTAAACGTACTGTACATATAGTAGGCTTTACGCCATCAGGATTTTTGGGGCCGATCACCGAGTTTAAAAAAACAATAACCGGTCCGAGATTTTTCAAGAGTAAAATATGTTCCGTGGCTCCATAATGGTTGGAAATCACTGCTCTAGTCAGATCGTTTATTCTAATCAGTCATGTATTCTAGTCAGTCAGGTCAAACCAACATTACAACATGACAGAAATAATGGGTGCTAACTTACTGTAGTTAAATTACTTTATTTTTAATTAAATTACTTCACCCACACCGAAACTTTAGAGCATGATTCGACAGAACGGCGGCATGTTTACGTCCAACCGTTCGTGATACCACTAGCTTGCTAGGCTACATAACATTTTATTGCCTGCTTGTGAGCTGTATCGTATTAAAAGTATGTGAACACACCTCAAGCAAGCCTTAAACGAACGTCCTTTCCTGTCCTGAGCACCCGTGACCACCAACACACGTTTTCCCCCATTTGGTCACATTTGAGTTGACAAGATAAAGCCGAATGATCGTAAAAAATGGGATGCGGCGGTATCGGAATACAAGATTTTATTGCAGTAGTCTGACAATCATGAAAGGGCAAATTTGTCTTGTAGTCTGAACTGGGCATTACGTGTTGTCTGTCTCAGACGTGTTGTCTGTTCTGCACCGACGACATGTTTTTTTTTTTGTAAATATCTTTATTGGCCGTCAGATATTTTCAATACTACGTCAAAAGACGCGACAAGGCTAAAAATAAACTAGCTTTTGGATTCAAATATACTGTGCACGGAGCGACCTTTGATTGAGTCTAAAAATTCAATTCAACTCCGAAACACAGGAATGCAGGTATGGAAATATAGAAACAGTCAAGTAACAATAAATAATGAGAATCCTTTTAAGTTTATTTTCCTTCGCTTAGTGATATTGTAAGATGATTTATTTTTAAGAGCCGCCTTTCTAATATGTTTTAATTTGAAATGTGGATACTTCATTTGAAGAGAGGGATGTAAGATACGATGATTTATTTTTTACAATGATGATTACATGATTGGTTGGTTAATTCAAAATAAAATTTAATTTAAAATTAGTTATTAATTAGACATGTTATTAGTAATTAATTTATTAATATTTTAGATTCATCAAATATATTTTTTAACGTTTTTTTTTTTTTGTTTAACCTCATCTATGTGACCTGACCAGTTTTTTAAAAAACTAATGTGGCTGTTGAGCACAAAAGCTTTACCTACCCCTGCTATATGGACATTGCCCTCACCAAACATATGCACTCAAACTTACGCTGACTCCTGGTCAAGTTGAATCTTACAAATAGCAGCAAGTTGGGCCATTTTGCTGGGGAAGACACTGACAGCTTGAAGCAAAAGACAATTAATACACAAATCAACACAACAGTATTCTTGTTAGAAAAAAAATGTCTCACCAAGGGCGCCCTTGGCAGGACTACTTGGGGCTGAGCTGATCTTGCGCCGGTCATCCTGAATGCTCTTTGCTAGTTTCATGAGAGAGGGGTGTCGTGTAAAGCTTCGCTTAGCACCGGGTGGCGACGAAAAAAGGTTTTTGGCACAGTTTTCTACATAGGAGCGGGACTCCAGCACCTTTGTCTTGTTGGGTGGACACAGGGAGCTGCCACTTGGCACATCTGAGACAACAATTAAATGTTTAACAAAATGTTAATGCATTTGAAAGAAGGTAACTTTGAACTATACTGGCAGCCCTGACATATAAAGTCTGCATAATACGTCATCACACAACACAAGAAGGCACGCTCAATTACCGCAGTATTTACTGAGTTTTTATTGTTTTACAGTATATTTACGTACTTAGAAGTATATATTCGTACAAATATTTACTGTAATAATGATTTTATTACTGCATTAGCTGACTTATGAACAAATTTGGGTTAAGTTTAAGCCTGTCACAATAACATTTTTAGGACGATATATTTTCCCTATAGCTATCAGGATAAAGGATAGTATCAATGTTTTTATGCCACTGCCATTAGATGACAGAGCATAATAATTCAAGAACATCTTTTTCAAGAGCAATTAAATTTGAATTCTAAAGAGTATTTAACATTGGGGTTGAAATGTTGAACAATAAATATCTTAGATGCATGACAAATACAAATAAAACAGACTCAGGCTCTGTCAGCGTCCAACGTAAAGCCTTTTTCAGTGGTGGCCCATGAGCCAAATTGCGGTGCCCCTGTCAGAACATATACTGGCCCCGTATATTCATGATATAATACGTTAGGTTTTAGTGATTATTTCGTATTTAGCTTCTTTATACTGTATTATTTAAGCCCATTTAAGAAATGATTCGTACAATTGCATGACTCTGTACGAACCTCACTAAAATCAAGGTATTGTAATTGCACAAATTAATAATAATGCTTAAAAGAATTAATCAATTACAAAATTATTAAAATATTTATTTAGCATTGACATTCCAACAATGCTTTAGCGTGTGTCTTTATGTTGTGCACACTATGTATAATTAGAGGTGCTCCGATCAGGGTTTTATGCTGCCGATTCCAGTATCGATAATCCATGAGTGAGATCTGCCGATCACTGCTGATACCGATCATATGGATAAGCTGTAAATCTTTCAATTTATTTATGGTGAATGCTATTGGCTATATGATCTGACATGTTTGTTTGGGTTTGCGTCACAGCTCTTGCGCGCCTGCACAGTGTCAAGGAGGGAGGGGATGCTTTACTAGGACTGTGCAATTATGGAAAAAAATAATCACGGTCATTTCGATTCATATTGAAATCATGGTTAATAAACACGATTATTAATTTTTTTTCAAAAATTTGCTTTTAGGGCGGCACGGTGGTCGCCTGGTTAGAGCGTCTGCCTCACAGTTCTGAGGACTGGGGTTCAATCCCCGGCCCCGCCTGTGTGGAGTTTGCATGTTCTCCCCGTGCCTGTGTGGGTTTTCCCCCGGCACTCCGGTTTCCTCCCACATCCCAAAAACATGCATTGATTGGGGACTCTAAATTGCCCGTAGGTGCGAATGTGAGTGCGAATGGTTGTTTGTTTGTATGTGCCTTGCGATTGGCTGGCAACCAGTTCAGGGTGTACCCCGCCTCCTGCCCGATGATAGCTGGGATAGGCTCCAGCACGCCCGCGACCCTGGTGAGGAGAAGCGGCTCAGAAAATGGATGGATGGATTTGCATTTATTCAACTACCAAAACTCAACTTTAAATATAACTCTTTTTATACAGTCAATGACCATATCTGTTGTTCCTGCTGTGTGCGCCTTGGAAAGAAAGTCGCGATATAATGTTAATAAACTCGTTTTTCACAGATTAGAAATAATACATGCCCGTGAGTTATGATATATTAGCTGTATGTATGTGTTACTATGGCGTTTGTGTGTGAATATTCATTAATTGAAGGTAAATCCATTCCGTGAGAATAAACTGCTTAAGGCACGCATAGGGAGGGCAGATAAACATTATAAAGGGCGCAAAGTATGAGCTGCTGTACGTGGCTAGCAGGATTAATTTCGGCTATTATATTTTCAGTGATTTAGTAATTTGTATTGGCCTAAGCGCGTCAGTGTCTATACGTAGCCCGCGGGCCACCGTTAATGTCGCACCCTGCTCTGTTCACAAAAACTGCACTTGGACAAATATCCAACATTCATTTAGTACAGAGATATAGCAATTCATTAATACTTTAACGGGCAATATACTCCCAATCAAGTTTCCAGTGGGTTAAGAAAAAGTTCAAAGTAACATTAATAACAGCACAACGAGCAAATCAAAGCAACCCGTTTTGCATTAAGATTCGTACTGCCTCTCAAAAGTCTGCAGCATTTCTTTAAACGCTGCTTTTCAACCAGTCATCTCTCGCGATAAAGCAAATTCGCCATTTGTGAGCATACGTCATATACGCTATTACGTTTATATTTGTGTTGTTGGGCAAAGGCTGCCTTAATTGCAAGCTGACGGGGAACGTCCCACCGTGTTTTTTGTTCCCAGCTGAAGACATTTGGTAGGATGGTTGTGTTTTAAATTGACCTTATCACTTTGAGGTTTATGTTTTGTTGCCAATAGGACTTCATACAAATTCAACATACCAGCTTGTTCTCGTTGATGTTAGCGGGATCGCCATTTGCTGCGCTCATCTTGCTTGAATCCAAAATGTTCCCACAATGCTGCTGTGGCATTAGACAAAGGAACTAATTCCATTTATGGCACTCAACTTTCTATCAGCTGTCAGAACTGTCTTTGAGTACGCTAATTGTGCATGTCTGTGTGCGAGCGTGAGTCCAGCCTGCCACAGCGGCAATCATGTTTACTGACAGGAGAAGGGAACAAGCAGCGCAACAAACACGCATGTAAATGAGAATTTATTGAGCCCAGAAAAACTATTGTGTCCATTTTTTTTTTTTAATCGAATGATAAGTTGATATAGCAATTATCGTGACAGGCCTAGTTGCGTTGCCGTCGTAGGAACGGAAATCTGTCCTGTACCAATATTGTTTAAATTGGAGTGCGTTTGTTTATTGTATTTTAATTAAAGCATTAAACATGTATACATGCATGCATTTGCCACCCAGAAAAAGATCTGCACATATCCAAAGGCGAGCGAAGAAGTCTCTTCATACCTTTCACTTGAGGCAGTTCAATTGGGCCGACCCATTCAAATGCTGGTTTCTTCCCTCTCTCTTCCGTTACATGGACCTTTTCAATGAGTTTCAGGCTTCGTAGCACATTAGCTATGTCATAAAGTCGTCGCACTTTAGCTGTGAACATAACGCAAACACACAGGCTATTTACAGCCTATTCAAATATATAGTGTATGGAGAATGCCATCAACTGTGCTGCAGAATGTTTATTTCAACCAAGGGGACAGACGGTCTACACTTACTCTTGAATTTGCTCTTATCCTGATCGGCCCCCTGGTCCTCTCCAATCAGAATTTTGGCAGCGACATCCAGACTGACCACGGGTGGATTAGAAACCAAGAAGAGCATGACAAACTTCTGGCTCATCACTCTCAGGGATTTGTCCTTCCGACTATTAACAGAGGCTGAAACAAAGGTAAACAGATTGTAGTTGTTGAGAGATTCGGTGGATTTATTGCAATAATAATTGTGGTCCAGCGTCTCACCTGCTTTGAACTCCACTCCAGGAAGCTCCACAAAAAAGAGCTCCCTTTGTCTGTGTTCGCTGTTCTCCATCAATTTGTGATTCTCCTTCTCCTCGCCATCAGAGTCAAATTCTTTATCAAGGAAGCTCTGTCTGATCTGCTGCATCTGCTGGCCGTATCTTTGCTCCCCGCCCACCTGCTTGAGAATGGCCAGAGTCTGGGCCAGATTTGTCTGGCCGTGCCACGTGTAGCGGTTCTTTGCAGAACGGCTCACCATGTGCAGGCTTTCCAGCACGTTCATGATGTCATAAATGCGGCGGCGTTCCACATCTGTGCCAAGAAGACAGTCAAAACCATAAAAGCTGCAACTGGCAACTTAAAACCGATCATACCTAACTACTCATTGAATATTAATACACATAATTGACATACTGAGATCAGTGGCCACGTCATCAAGGCAAATTTCATTGTTGGCGGCTGGGTCTGGCCAATCGGGGCAGCGGGCGAGGAATTTATGACAGAGCAAACCCAGACTCTTTTCTTTTCTGCTGATCATTTTCTCAGACTCATCTCCATGTTCAACATCCTCCAAGAGAATAACAGCAAACAGATGAGAAGTAAGTACATGGATGTCTGTAACATGTGTACAATTTGTATATGATAAAATTCTACACCTGTGTAGGATCAAGAACTTCATGTAACTCAGGGTGCGGACACAGCTGCTTCTCCCGGTTCCGAATCTCCGGACTCGCAGCACTGATGAGCATTTTGAGGTTGGAAGTTGGTGTCCATGGATCAACGGACCGTGCTTGTCCTGCTTTTTTCGGAGTTGTGAGCGGGCCCATGATAAACTGTGTGTATTTCCTACGTGGTTTCCAAGGACTTAACAAAACCATCGGGGCTATAAAGCCATCATCTGCCTTGTAATAAAAGAGAAAAGCAAATTTCATATTTTAACACTACCTTAGTCATGCTTTGAAGTAATAAATGTACTGAGCTGACTTTGGAATAAAGACTTCTAGTGGCAAGGTTCCCCTTACTAAAATACTTTATTTTTAAAACTAATTCGACAAACATTTTATATTAAGCCAGAATAGCTCCAGCTGAATATTGATGCATAATCTTATCCTAACTGTGTTAGAAAAAGTGTATTACACTAATTTTGTTCGCCGGTTGTATTTCCGAATAAACGACGTAACGCTGACTGTGCAACACAGACTATTGTCACATTAAATGACTCTCCACATTGTTTGCACGATACTTAACGTAGAAATGAAATCAATCTGAGGGAAGAAGAAGGAAAAAAAAACAGTCACATCAGCTTCAAGTTACCCGTGAGCGACGTGCTGCCCACATCAGCTTCAAGTTACCCGTGAGCGACGTGCTATCCGTCCAATGAACGGGCCCACAAGTCGCGCCGCTCCCGCCCAGTTCATCTGAACGGGCCAATGAGAGCGCGCTAAACAGGAAGTGAGGCGGCCGTCCCGCGCAGGTAAATCTTGTTTGAAATGCTTGGCGCGGAATGAATCTTCCAAAGTGCTCAAACACACACGAACCTTCGCACTATTTCGCCCAATTTGGCTCAACATATATCAACTCAAGGACAAGACTGTCTCCTTTAAACTTTGACTTGTTCTAGCGGAGAGTTTATACGACGTCTCAGTCTGCCGTTACCAAACGCGCGCTGACGTGTTTTGTCACCCGCTACGAAATTGTAAAATCGCATATCATGAACTAGGTTCGTTTAAAACAATCAAAGCAAATCATCATGTCATTAAAGTCGAATAAATGCTATGATTAGCTAGCTAAAAATAAAAAATAAAATAAAAAAAAGAAGAAGACTTACCAAATTCAACAATAACCTGGTCACAAGAAAGTTCCCATATTGGGTGACGAATACTGGACGTGTTAACTTGTGTCGAGTTCCTCCCAAGTTTCAAAGAATATGTTTACATTCAAAAAGAAAAAAAAATGTGTTTCAGCTCCCGAATAGGCCGCCACTTCTTTCTATGTCAACTTTCTCAGTGGAGCAAAGCTGACTCGCGCGACGTTTGGCCCTCCCGATCCGAGCATGCGCACTGAAGACACTTCCTCCCTGTGGTGACATGGGTGGGTCACGAGACAAATAAAACGTAAAATTCCTCTACTTCAACGACGACTTTTTATGAATTACCAATTTCAAACTATATTTGGTTAACACTGGCTGTATGAGGCGCTTCAAACAATTTTACACGGAAAAGATGCTTACATGAGTACTCGCGATAATCATTACACTAAGTGACCAGAGAGTGTCGCTGTGATCCACAACCCAAGCCATACACTTAAGAAACAATCCAATGCAGGGTTTTCTTTTTGTTTTACTCATTTTGTTGTACCGTTTACTACCCACTAGTTCTTTCGTAACAACAAGCTCTGCATTGACAAACATACAAATCCAGTGAGTGACACACAAATGAAGACGCAATTACAATACCGACAATTCTGTCACTTTCTCCTGATACTGAAGAAGAAGCCATCCAAACTTATCCTTTAGTTTCTAGTTCTCCTTTAATTTTTAAAACATAGTAAATGTTGTACATTGAATACATGTGCACAGTGCAATATAGAATAATACATTAGAAGTGTGAATATGTATTGGAACACCCTTGTTCATTTTTACTTTAGGAAGAAATGTAAAACCACAAGCTTATAGCTACATATCAATATTGTTTAGAAAATTGAGCAAAATTTTCAGATTAAAAAAATGTAAGGAAGCTTGATGTCATCCATCAATTTATAAAAATATGGTACAAACTGAGTCAAAGAACTGAAAAGTACATTTGACGATATCTTGTTCTAAAAATGCTAAATATCAATTTAGATTATTCCATCCATCCATTTTCTGAGCTGCTTCTCCTCACTAGGGTCGCGGGCATGCTGGAGCCTATCCCAGCTGTCATCGGGCAGGAGGCAGGGTACACCCTGAACTGGTTGCCAGCCAATCGCAGGGCACACAGAAACAAACAACCATTCGCACTCACAGTCATGCCTACGGGAAATTTAGAGTCTCCAATTAATGCATGTTTTTGGGATGTGGGAGGAAACCGGAGTGCCCGGAGAAAAGCCACGCAGGCACGGGGAGAACATGCAAACTCCACACAGGCGGGGCCGGGGATTGAACCCGGGTCCTCAGAACTGTGAGGCTGACGCTCTAACCAGTCGTCCAATGTGCCGCCGAGATTATTCCGTTTAAAAAAATAAATAAATAAAATAAAAAAAAAAAAAAATAATAAATCCTGTTATTGGCCCAGTCTGGAGTTCAACAAAATACAATAGTCTGTGCACAATACAATGTCATGGCAACATAGTTTTGGATTTTTTTTTTAATTGGGCATTCATCACAATATGGACAAGAGCTCTTACTCTACGATGTATTTTTTATTTATTTTTTTTACCCCATTTTTGACAGATAGGTCTTCATAACAACAACACAATGACCATACCACTTACCACACTTTCTGAGTTTGTCCCTCTATAAAAACAAAAACGTTATTCATCATTCGTTGAACACCTATTTGTGGGTATAGCTCTCAAAAATTCCAAACAGAGTAAAATCGTTGCACAGCATGCAGTGTTATATGTGTTCACAATTTGGAGTTGTACGTTGCCCTGTTTGTGGAGGTCATTTTGGTAAATACAAAGTCATCAGAGCCATAATCTCAGAACGGGGTGTTGTTCTTGTCAAAGTGCTCATCTTTGCTTTTAATAATCAGTCATAATTCAATTCAAAGGCACTATTTCCACACGATAGGGTGTCTATTTTGCTTGTTCTAAATAGCCATCTTCAAATGTTGGCAATTCCATGTCTGTTTCAGCTGATCCCAGACCATGTGACTTTTTATACACTTGGTATCCTGTGGAGTAAAATGCAAAAATTCAACATCATCTTTTCAATTACCTGACATTAATCCACCTAGTCAATTTAATCTTGAAGACTGAAATTGTAAAAGGTGCAATAATACTTGTACCATTGTGACCAAAGAGAGGGCTTATCTTGTAAACCTCCAAGACCACTCTCCTTGAACATAATTTCTCAGTAAAATGATTAATCCCTAACTCCTTTCTGGTCACCGATTGAAATTGCTTTGGCAATGTAACATGGAAAAATGCTGCTCAAGCCAGGAGCAGACACTCTTTTCAAGGTATATCGCTTTTCATTACACATTTTATTGTCATGAACATTGATCATTGTCCTTGGGGTCACTGCAGCTAACTGGCCTCCCATAATCTCTGCATATTTTACAATTTTATAATACAAGTACAGAGCTAACCAGCGATGGCTCTGAATTAAGGGCACTGTGTTTTTTCATTTTCCAATTAATTATTTGATATTTAATATAGTGTGTATGTATGCATAAGTAAACTACTAGCCTTATCTTTATTTTCCTGTATTTCGCTTTCCTGCTAACTCTTTGTGAGTTCCTAGTTAACTGTCGTGACTGGTCTTGACTGGCATATGCCAATTTCTTTCAGTGGCCTATGAGGCAGTAATTACTGATTCATTCCCTCTGCTTGAAGAAGAAAAAAACAGACAAACATGGGGCATGGGGGCGGCACGGCGGACGACTGGTTAGAGTGTCAGCCTCACAGTCGGAAGAGCCGTAGGGGCAGAATGGCAGCCACACTTCCGCCAGATTGTCGCAGGGCAGCTGTGGCTACACAAGTAGCTTACCACCACCAGGGTGTGACTGAGAAGAGAATGAATAATGCATGAAATTGTAAAGCGTCTTTGAGTGTCTAAAAAAGCGCTACATAAGTGTAATGCATGATTGTTAAACATACGATGGACCAGAAAAAAAATTATCTTAGCAACAGTGTTCTGGTCGATCGCAAATGCTGTGGAGGTTGTTTTTTTGTTTTTTAATTAATCACAGATACGTCTTGTCTCTGTAATTTAAGTAATTGGAAAGGGAATTGTAATAACTCATCTGATTTTTAGGAAGTAGTCTTCTTTCTGGTATGCAATTTAAACGGTTGTTTCCACACCATTTTTGTTTTAAATATAAAAATGCCTCTGGGACTCAAAACATTTTGGGAAAAAATGACTTATGGTTTAAAATGGGATGGTTAAAATGCTACCAAATAAGCCCAACTTCCACTTTGTGGAGACACCCCTTAAAAGTTTTCCTGAATTAAAATCTGTGACGGTGAAACGGTGGGTGACTGGTTAGCACGTCTGCCTCACAGTTCTGAGGACCCGGGTTCAAATCCGGCCTCCCCTGTGTGGAGTTTGCATGTTCTCCCCGTCCGTGCCTGTGAGGGTTTTGTCCGGGTACTCTGGTTTCCTCCCACATGCCAAAAACATGCATGGTTGGTGAATTGAAGACTCTAAATTGCCCGTGGGTGTGAATGTGAGTGTGAATGGTTATTTGTTTCTATCTGCCCTGCGATTGGCTGGCGACCAGTTCAGGGTGTACCCCGCCTCTCGCCCAGAGTCAGCTGGGATAGACTCCAGCACGCCTGCGACCCGAATGAGGATGAGCGGTACGGAATATGAATGAATAAAATCTGTGACTTGCTCACAGACAGATGGCAGATTTTTTTGCCATGTGTTAACTCACATCATGCTGCTAAGAAAATACGGCACTGCATCACAAACTTGGTAGTTTTCACATCTGGTTAACACTCGTAGCTTACCTCCCACAAACAGGACAGACATCACCAGCTGAAAGATGGTATAGATAATGGGGATTGCAAACATGACATCCAGTTCAGCTGGGTTGAAGGACAACTGGACAATGGTGTTACACAATTGGCTGTTCTGAAAACCAGTCTCCAAAGCAATTGTTCGGCACCTCACAGAAAAAAAAAGTATTATAACAGAACTACAGTACACACAAGCTGAGGAAGATTTTAAATGAATACTTTGTGATGGCAAGCAATTATTATTCTATTTAGCAATAAGCGGTTCAGAAAATTGATGGATGGATGGAAATAAAGCAACTATGATATATGCTTTGAGCAGGTATGGTAACATTTTTGAAACTGTTTATGCCATCAATTGTAACCTTACCTGTACCATGGTTGACCCACAAAGCGAGCCAAAAGGAAACCCATCCCAAAACCAATTAAGGGGAAGATAGTCCCGATTATCCAAAGGGAGGGGGAAATGATCCAGGAAGACTGATAAAGAATTATCCCAACCACAGAAATGATGACCATGAAACTAAAGCCTGTAATCGCCCCAACCTGAACAGAAAACACACTGTATACAGTAAATATCACGTTGGAGAAGACATAAGATCATGTGCAAATTCCTACCTTGAGGATCTTTTTAGCCAAGTGGGGCCATCTATGTTTAACATATATTCCGACAGAGACTGGGACAAGGAAGGCCGTAAGAGTGGTACCTGAGGAAATGCAAATTGTATGCCTTTTTAATTTAAATTTAAAATATGATATTACTATTAAAATGTAATTATCCGAGTTTCTGTGGGACCAAAACACAAACCTGACACAACATAAAAGAGTATATGAAATTAAGAAGATTCCTCATCTCATGAACATTTAAAAAAATCATTTTTAAAAAAGTACAGTGGAACCTCGATTTAACGGACTATGTTCGTTACAGCCGATTGTCCGTTAAATTGAAAACAAAATGATTGAATTATTGTTTTCAACTTTTTTCATAGCCTAAAACACACAATACAATTGAAAATTACTTTAAATAAATCTAAAAAAGTTTGAAAACGTTTGGAAAATGTTTAAGTTTATCCAAACTTTTCTTCTCCAGCCAGGATTTGTAGGAAGATCTGCCATTTTTAGGAGTGCAGTGAGCCAGCACACAAGCACATGGATAATTTACTTGCAATTTGCATGCATCCTGGCGCATGTACAATAGATGAGCCGTGGCTCTGTGCCAGTCCGTTACTTCCAATAGCCGTTAAATCAGGTGACGTTAAAACGAGGTTCCCCTGTATTTTGATATGTGTGCCAGTAATCAACAGTTATATATTTACCAATTATGTCATATGGGATTTGGATGGTGTCTGAAGAAGTCCAGAGGGAGGTGTATATGAACAGACATAGTGGCATCATTCCCAAGGACAGGGTGGTGGAACAGGCTGTCATAGCGATACTGAAGAGAAGAACCACAACAAGGTTATTGTGATTCTTTTTTGGCCCAGTAATCAATGCAATGAAAATGAGCTCATATGTTTACACGTCATGGAGTAAACGTAGTACATAGAGATGAGATGATCACTTATGTTGATTCAGCCAACATGCCATTAACTGATCAAGACAATTTCTTACCTTAGGTCCATGTCTCCATCGAGAAAGCTGCAGATAATATTGGAAGTGACGCCTCCAGGACAGCAACCTAGGATAACGATGGCAATGGCCTGAACAGGCAGCACATTAAAGGCAATTGATAAAGCAAAGGCGGTAAAAGGCATAATGCCAAATTGGCAGAGGAATCCAGTAACTATGCTCCAAGGTCTCTTCAGGTGCCCCCAAAGGTTTTGGACATCCACAGAGCAGCCCATGGCACACATGACAATAGCCTGCATGATGGTGAAGGTGATGTTCAGCGCTAGCAGCAGTTTTGCATTAAAGTTATTGGTTGGCACAAGGCAGTTAGCACCAGAACAGATTGTGGCCTCAGCAAGGCAGGCAGCAAGTTCTTCAGTTGTTCCCTTGAATATAGACATATTGTAAATTTGATGGCAGAAGAGAATTATCCGTGGCAATCGACTGTGAGAAACAGTTGGAGGCTTGTCCTCGGCGGCCCGTAATTTAAATCCTTATCTGTTCTTTTGGTTATCCAATAAGATCATGGTGGGTGACTGCCAAATAGTGGTGGAAAAATGAATCATTGTTACGTTTTATGGGTTCATTGTTCAAAGCATATAAAAGAATCATTTTTGATATGTGGATTGCACAAACATTCTTTTAAATGCCCTTTGGACTCTAGAGTATTCCTTCGCTACAGAATGCACATACAAGGCCCACATATATTTTTTTATGGTGTTGTTGACAAATTTAATTTAAATTCAAGTGAATTAAAGTCCAAACCAAACATGTTTAAGCAGAATTTAGCTGTTATGATGTACACAAATGGAATAAAACGCCAACAGAAGTGGAATCAGCCCCAAGTGTCAATATTTTTTGTAGTATGACATCAAGTGTTTCCCATGCACTCACTATACAGAAGAAAAATGTACGTCACTTATATTTTCAGAGATTAAAGTAGATATAAGTACAAATGTCCTCATAAATTTTGGTGACAATTGATCACAGTATTCTGACCTTAAGCGAAATGAAGCTTTTTCTATTCAGAGGAAATCGCAGAACGTCTATAAAATCCAATATATTGGGGTGCTCATTCTGATATTGTTAGAGGTGGAAGGGGGCACAAGTAGAGATGTCCACATACATATTGGTGACGATCGGTCACAGTTTTCTGACATTAAGCAGCGTAGGGCTTTTTGATGCTTACGTTAAGTGTTTTAGACTGTCCCATTCAGGGGTCTAAGTCATACCTTTGCAAAGCAACCTGGCTGTCAATAGTCTATTTAAATCTCTCTTGGTAATAATGTTTCCTTACAATGCCAAATTTTTCTGGATCTTGTTCTACCTCATCCCCAGCCTAAAACAAATTTTGATCACGTTATCCCTGTCCATTGTGTAGGTTTATCTTAGCCCCAAGCTTGAACGTTGAAAGAAGATGTGCTCAATTTGCTTACCCAGTTGTCCAGTACACAGCCAAGGCTACTTCGTGTAAAATACTTTGTGGGCACAAAGTACCGCACTTTGTCGTGTATAATACGCTCTCCAGTATAATGCACACCCCAAATTCGACCCTAAAAATCAGGAAAAGTCTTTTACTAGTGGTGGGCGGATCGATCCAAATCGATAGTATCAATACCAAGTCAGTGCCATATCGGATCAATACTAGCGTGATGAGATCGATACAGTAGTTTCTGTTTCACTCTCTGCACTGCTGCAGTTTCATCAAACAGGCGACAGCCAGACCGCTTGTGTCTCGTGATTTAGCAGCGCAAAGCAAATAGGCAAGCAAGCTGCTGGCTCGAGTCTGCCCGCCCACCAGCACACACACAACACGTATCCACAGAGATACGGCGCAGAAGAATGATGAAGAGGGATAGGAGGGCCATGTGGCTATATTTTCAGAAAATGTGCAGAACAATGGGAACTATAGAGGAATGAAGTTGATGAGCCACACAATTAAGTTATGGGAAAGATTAGTGGAGGCTAGACTCAGGGCAGATGTGAGTATTTGCGAGCAACAGTATGGTTTCATGCCTAGAAAGAGTACCACAGATGCATTTTTTCCTTGAGGGTTTTGATGGAAAAGTACAGAGAAGGTCAGAAGGAGCTACATTGTGTCTTTGTAGATCTAGAGAAAGCCTATGATAGAGTACCCAGAGAGGAACTGCGGTACTGCATGCAGAAGTCTGGAGTAGCAGAGAAGTAAAGGACATGTATGAGGGCAGCAGAAGAGTTGTGAGGTGTGCTATTGGTGTGACAGAAGAATTGAAGATGGAGGTAGGACTGCATCAGGGATCAGCCCTGAGCCCCTTCTTGTTTGCAGTGGTGATGGATAGGCTGACAGATGAGATTAGACTTAAATCCCTGTGGACCATGATGTTCGCAGATTACATTGTGATCTGCAGTTAAAGCAGAGAGCAGGTAAAGGAAAAGTTAGAAATGATGGAGGCATGCAGAGGAAAGAAGAGGAATGAAGATTAGCAGGAGTAAAACAGAATATATGTGCATGAATGAGAGGGGTGGAGGGGGAAGAGTGAGGCTACAGGGAGAAAAAATAGCGAGGGTGGAGGACTTGAACTACTTGGGGTCAACAGTCCAGAGCAATGGTGAGTGTGGTCAGGAAGTGAAGAAACAGGTCCAAGTAGATTGGAACGGGTGGAGGAAGGTGTCAGGTGTGTTATGTGGCAGAGGAGTCTCTGCTGGGATGAATGGCAAAATGTATAAAACAGTGGTGAGGCCAGCCATGATGTACGGATTAGAGACAGTGGCAGTGAAGAGACAACAGGAAGCAGAGCTGGAGGTGGCGGAAATGAAGATGCTGAGGTTCTCTCTAGAAGTGAGCATGTTGGATAAAATAAAAATGAGCTCATCAGAGGGACAGCCAAGGTTCGATGTTTTAGAGACAAAGGTAGAAAGAGCAGACTTCGATGATTTGGACACATCCAGAGGAGAGAGAGTGAGTATATTGGTAGAAGGGTGATGAGGATGGAGCCGAGGGCAGTTGGTGTTCGAAAGGAGGATGCAGGTGATAGGCTTACATGGGTAAGGATGACACGCTGTGGCGATCCCTAACCGGACATCCTAAAAGGAAGAGAAGATGATGAGGGCAGTTATATAAATAATATATATATAAATAAATAAATATAAATACGAAATCCAAATGTTAAATATATATCTAAATATAAATATTAAATCTAAATGTCAAATAACATTCTTTCTTTTACTGAATTTTTGTGTTCACCATTGACCTTGGCCATTTAATGATTTGGCTACTTATGCTTTACCTCAACCGCAGTACGACAGTTTTCCAGTTGTCTTATTTAGTTCTTTGGCCACTATGGAGATTCCACACCCTCACACCTGTGATGTGACGGCTTCGCCTGTGCTGCACACCTCCACCCAACCCTGCAGCTCCAATACGAACTTCTGAATCTGAAACAAGTGTGTGATGTTTAAAATACAGCAGCAACATAATGTGACGACCATAATGTTACATTAACACACAGGCAGTGAATCGGCTGACAGTTACACTTATTTTACTGTAAATGCAATAAAATCTATCAGCATTAAACAACAACAACAACAATACTTCCATTTAATCAGCAAAACAAATGAGTGTGTATTTAAATTGAAATAATAACAGAATTTTAATTAATCGAAATACAAAGCTTTTTCTTTTTCCTGGTCAAAAAGAAATAATAATGAGCAGTTAAGACAGTAAAAAACAATAATAAAAGATAAAATCACTAGAAAAAAGAAGAATAACTTAATCGAAACAAGAAATACAGAAATAATCCCTTTTCTTACATTCTGAGACTATATGATGTTGTTGTCCAATAATAAGGGGGCGGCGAGGATTGGTTTAGGGTGCGGTGAGGGGCCCCTCAGGAGGTTTACGTATAAGGGCCCCCCAACCCATAATTTGGTGCTATGCCCCTGCTAAACTGATTTAATTTCATTTGCATGGATTTTGAATTCTCTTTAACGTGTCGTCGTTTGAACGCTAAGTGGCAGCAAAAGCCTGATTACACAGTGTCGCCATGGAAACGGACAAGCGTCTTGAAGGGTGTTGAGGGAAAGCAAGCAGTGAGTGACGTCATGTTACGGGCGCGAGAGGGGACGTGAGGGACCCTTATGGTTACTTTAGGGACACTTAGTAAAATAGAATATTTACTTTGGCTGGGCACGTACAGCAGAAGCATGCACACGAATAAGATGAGAAACGGACCGTCACCCGGTTTATAGTTCTGTTTAGGCACAAAATGAGAGTTTCTCATCACTACGTTGGTATTTTAGAATAAACTTTATGCATCCATCCGCGTACCCCGCCTCTCACCCAGGGAAGCTGGGACTGACTCCTAGCTCACACACGACCCTGAAACAAGTGGATTTGAAAATAGATGTATGTTTTCAGTACAAAATAAACACAAGTAAAATAAATAAAATAAAATAAAATTCAGATAAAACCATCAGTATAATAAAGTTTGTGCAGCCCTGCCCGGCCTAATTTCCGACAACACCTCAACGCATCATTTGCTCCGTTCATAGACCACAGGAAGGGACACTATCAAGCGAATTAAGGCACCTTCTCTACGAGCGGACGAAACAAACCGAGAAGTTCTGGGTAAGAGTGATTTCTATATTTAAAAAAAAACATAGAATGTTGCTCGGTGTTACTTTCACTCCCTAGTTTATACGAGATGTGTGTTTTTTTTCTATCAGTTTCTAGAAAGCTCAGCCCAGATTGTACACGACAGATTCTTCTGCAGGGATGCTGCAGTGTAGCTCAACCCTTCGACAAATCGCAACACTTGAATTCCCCTTTTATTTTTCTGTATTTGAAGGAGATTGTCACGTGCCCAATTCGCCTGCAATCGTCGGATAATTGGGTACGACAAAAGTCGTCAAAATGTTTTTTTTCATGCGTTGAGTCAGGTGTAAACGCGGTAGCTGCACCTGAAGTCATCAGACGCATTGTTGTTTTCACGTTAACTATCCACTCATAAACTATTAGTGTAGTTTGTACGTGCAGTATATGATGGATTCCTATATTACAACATATAAATGCGTAAAGTTTCAAATGTCTTCTAATGTAAGTACTATTATTATTGTGTGTGTGTGTGTGTGTGTGTGCGTGCGTGCGTGCGTGCGTGCGTGCGTGCCCATTTGCTTTCCCTACACAAGCAGGTGTTCACTGCCGGACATCAGACAATTTCGAGTGACAGCAGCTTTTCCTCGCGTTTGCTGTTCTCATTCTTCAATTGGCGGATGCACTTGGAAAACCAAGCAGCGTGTATAATCCGAGGCCTGCCCATGTGTTCCTCACTGGATGACAAACTGACTGTTGTCCAAAAGAAAGGATTATGATAATAACACGCTCCAAAACCTTTATGGCTGGGGTTGTGGTTTTGGAAGAGAGGAGGACCCTGCTTGTATCTGGTTTCCATCGTCTGCCATGATGCTCACTTCGGGCCAGGCCAAGAAGTGCAACGAGAAGAAGCGCAATGAGTGTGTCATGGCTTGTGGCTGAGGCGGGACCCTCTCAGAGATTGGCTATCACCTGTTTGATGAAGCAAAGTTGATGGGAAGACATTCCCCCCTCCACACTTTTTGGATAAATGTTCATGCCTCACTGCGGCGTATCAAGTGGGACTGAAATACTTTGAGTGGGTATTTCACGTCAATCCCTGTTGTAAACTGCTATTCCGCTGTGTACCAGCGAGAATATTCGCCCATTTATGGGAAGATGGAGGCTGGAACAGATGTTTCTGCAAAACAGCACCCTAGGAGGAGACCTGTCCAGCATGGCTTGGAGGACCAGAAAAGGGTGAGTTCATGTCTTCGTCCTCTTTCATACACCTAAGTGTGGTAAAGCCACCGAAAAAAATATCAAAAATATGAATCAGTTGTTTGTTTTTGTTGATCTTTCTTGAAAAAACAAATCTGGTCTTTGTGCCAAGCAATGTAGATTTTACACTGCAAATACAGTATGGTTGTAAAGAAATAACTTTTCCAAAGAAAATGCTTGTCTGCTCGTCTAACATGAATCAGGAAGCCGAATAAGGAGAAAGCATGACAGGACAAATTCAAAGCCACGCTTTGTGGGTGTTTAGACGTCTGCCACTAAGATGGATGGAGCATCTCGTTTTCTCCCTTTCAGCTTTGCTCTGCATTTTCCACATGCCAAGGCTTTACTGCTGCTGCTGTTATTGAATGTGATACCCATTGTTTAAGGTTTAAACTTGAATTGCGTCTCCATCGAAAACAGGTTTATTTCAATTCGTCCCTTTAAATTATTGATTTGATCAGGTGTGTTTAATGACTCACCTGGGATTATGTATAACATGAATATTAATTGGTGCAACCAAAGTCCCAGCTGCTGTTTTCTATATCTGCACCTCTGTGGATATTAAGTGATACACAGAGAAACACAAGGACATGGTTTTTCTGTGTAGTGTTCTTCAGGGCTTGATATTTATGTAATCCACCCCAAACCGCTTTGTTGTTGCTATGGGAACACTAATACCATTCACAAATTGAGTTTTTGCCCTCTTGCATGCTCAGTGACTTTATCCGCAGCGACACATGTCGATTCCTTTTGAAGCCTCGGTGGCTGCCTCAACGTGTCAACATCATGAATCAGACATAGACGAGGCCAGCCACTCTCCAGTGAATTAGACTGAGCCAGTACTCACCTTCCCTCTTCACGGACATCAGCTGAACCAAGTCAATTGAAAGGCCCAATGTAGTTGTGATAGACTCTACTTTGTTGGAGTATTAGCACGGGTTTCTGTGCAGTAAGGTTTCATATCCCCTGACAATTACCTTGGCTGTGTGAGTTCAAGATCCTATATGTGATACTGGCACCAGGACACTGTAATTGGATTTTATTTCACTTTGTAGGTTTATGTTCGCATATCTCCACTGCGCCACACATTCATTTTCTTGAAGTAGCAATCATGGGTGTACATGGACAGCAGAGAACGTTCAAAATCTCCCTTGGATGGTATCAAGACTTTAGATATTTGTCCAACATTCTCACTTCATAGTCTATTAGCCTCCTAAAACCTCTTTAGATAACCTCAAGAATAGAATGTTGGAAAGTTAAAATGGGTTTCCCCTCATGACAAATGAACCATGGATTGCATATCAGTCATTTTAAATTGTTAACGTAACATTATCTGATGAGTAACAAAAGACACCATGGGCTGTATTATACTGAAATAAATCTGTTTCAATCACTCTTAAGTCAAATGAAATGTACAGCTTTTAGTACACTTTTGAATTGAAATTTAGCATGCAAAATAAAGCAAGTTTGATTGCACCCCCGACCCCCAAACCAGATACTTACATTGAATGGCATATATATATATATATATATATATATATAGGAATTATGAATATATTGATTCATCTCATCTAAGGGGGAAGAACATTTGACACAAAGTTGCTCAATCAGAATCAATGGAAATGTATTATTTCCTCTTGACATTTCTGACTGCTCATTAGGTGCAGTTTGATACGGTTGGGTGGGGTTCTTGAGGATAATGAGATGTACAGAGCATATGTGTGCTGCTGACTGCTTGGCTACAGTACATCTCATAAAATGTTATAGGAAACATGTATAGTTGTGAATAGAGAGAGTGCATTTTCTGTCGAGAACAAGGTGCGCCAGGGTTTAAAATGACTCCTCCCTTAAACTGTTGACTGAGGTGTGTGGATTGAACGTAAAACACACGTTTAGTTTTTTTCTTCCCAAAATAGACGCTGTATGATGTTAATGTTCATGGAAAAATGATCAAGATAGCAGAACAACAACCGATATTCTGCTTTCCTTACATTGTTTACTACTAAACCCATTTACCTACTCAAGACAGGATTTCATAGAAATCAAAGCAAATAGAAGTTTTTTTTCAATAACCTGAAAACCTCTTTTTCAAAATCAATCCTATTACTAACCCGTCAAAGTTCTTTTGAGAGCACTTTGTTCCAACTACACTGAATTTACTCACACACGTCTAAGCTATCAATGTTTACATCCCAGGTGTATTACAACCACATCATCATCTGATCGTCTACCATCTCTTTGACCTTTCTGATGGCCATGTCTTTGTCTTGAGCATCTCCCATTTATTCATTCATCTTTATGCTTGCACCTTGAACAGATTTGGTTTATACATTTTCAGCAAGAATTGACACGCTATTATTGAACGCCAAATTTGGACAGCTATCAGCTACAGTGTTTCTTTGGCTTGCTGCCTAGATGGAAAAAGCGTTGGAGGGGCTAACAATTTGTCATTAAGAAGGGGCTGATTGATTGTCTTGCTAGAAGGATGGCATGGCTGCTATCTGAAACTAATTGATCAAAATTGCAAATAGATAGGATGGAATGATTTGTAAGTGTTTTTAGCCTTTGTAACACTGACATGACTGGTTTGCAGTAAATATATCTGAACACACGTTAGAAAGTGTCTCATATTTGTCAATTTACCTCTCATAAAATCCAAAACAAATACTTGATGTGACAATAAGAGTTCTTGGTAATGTGTGTTAAAATCGCAATAGCATTAACATGGTTATCCCAGGAAAACAAGGGTTCCTTAAAGCACTGGCTAAGCATTTCTTGCAGAGCAGGCAGCTGCAAAGTGAGACCAGGGGATTTGTTTTGGTGAAAGACTGTTTGTCCAGTCATGCAGCACTGACAAGTGCAAGCGGCTGAGGGGTTTGGATTGGAGACGAGGGTCGGTGGGTGGAGGTGGGATCCCAGTTGGAGCGCTGAAGTTGGGGGCGGGGAGGATGCTGCACTCAGGATGCTGCTTGGCCCTCAAAAGCCATCTGGCCCTTACCCTCTCCCTGCACACTGAGGGAGGATGAAGGACAGGTGGCTTGGGCTGGTGGGATGGTTTTGACTTTGCGTATGAAGCCATAATTGGCTAACTAATTCCAAATGCTTGCCCACCCATGAGTTTCCTGGTGACCCTAATGAAACTATTTTGCCCTCAACACTTCAACTGGTATTGTCTATTGCAGCCCCAAAAAATAAGTACCGTAACCAAAAGCACTGATAGCTGATATTTTAACACAGTAAGAGTCAAAAAGTCATTTTTTAAATTTTTTTTGAAATTTGTATTGGCGCCGGTTAGCAGATCTGCCTCACAGTTCTGGAGACCGGGGTTTGAATCCCGGCCCCGCCTGTGTGGAGTTTGCATGTTCTCCGGACACTCCGGTTTCCTCCCACATACCAAAAACATGCATGGTAGGTTGATTGAAGACTCTAAATTGCCCGTAGGTGTGAATGTGAGTGTGACTGGTTGTTTGTTCCCATGTGTCCTGCGATTGGCTGGCGACCAGTTCAGGGTGTACCCCAGCTCCCGCCGGAAGATAGCTGGGATAGGCTCCAGCAGCCCGCGACCCTAGTGAGGATAAACGGTAAAGAAAATGGATGGATGGATTTTTATTGGCGCACAGCAGGGAACTTTGCTTTGCAGTGTAGGATGACAACAATAACAATCATGCCAACAGACATACAAATACAAACAATTAAAAACATGTTCATAGTTACCATCAATAAAATGGGGAAAGATAAAAGCTGTATGTCCTATTTCAAGCTGATGGAGATATTTTGTCATTACCAGTCAAAAACTTTGTGCAGATTAAGCATTTCAATTGTAGTGTGGATAAAGGAAATTTTAACTTTGCATTTGGCCCTAAAGTGCTGTTAGGAGGGCAGAAGTACGAACTCTTCTGACGGAGGGCGATCAGGGCTGGCCAAGATTCCCTCATACCCTCATAAATGTCAGTCAAAGACCATAACATTTAACACATCGTAAATAATTGAAAGGCCGTTGTGCTTTTAAAAGCATTGTATTTTTCACTACATCAACAATAGAATGGAATTTTGGGAGAGATTCTTTCTTGGTGGCCGTTTAAAATGTTTGGGATATTAACACCATGTTTCTGTGACTACTTTGGCGTGCAGTGTCACCAGAGAAATGGTGCTGAGAGCAATGCACCCAGCAGGGTGTGTGATGTTCCGGCTGTCTTGACTCAGACAACATTGTAATCTCTGTATGGAGGCCAGTCGGCATGATCTGTGTCAATCTAGTTTCAACGAGGGGCTCAACTATTGAGAAGGTGCTTCAGCTCGCTACTGTGCTGAATGGGTGTTGTTTGAGTTATGGTCATTGTATCCATGCACAAACTTTGAACCACGAAGGACAAAAATATCTTTCTAGATTTGAAGAAGAGCTTTGGTTTTGCATTTCCTTCCATCCATTTTTCATCATGCTTATCATTAAGTAAATAATGACATTATAACGAAAGCAAACATTTTTGAAGATGTAGAGAATTTTAGTGAAGAGCTGCTGGGCCCCCAATCAGATTTGCTAGAGTAATGATACTTTCACTGGTGATTATTCACTTCTTACCAGTGCTATTCATTTATATACTGCACATCGCTTTTTAATTTCAATCAGATTCAATATTTATGTGCTATCCGTGATAATATCTTCAGGTTCAAATTGTAACTGAAGATGTGTGTAGTTGTGGGATGGGAAGAAACAACAACAATGAGGCATGACAGTATCCTTTTCAAATCAGCATTTTGTTCCCTTCCATTTATTGCTGATGATGAGCAGTGCCATCTGATTTCTATAGTTGTGTGTTTAAGAGTCCCTGAATTCATTTGACTATTTTTATTTCTGCTAATCTCGAGATACTATTACTATGAAATGCTCTGTGACAAAAGTGATGTGACCCATAATGATGGCCCCACTCCCTTCCTCTCTTCAGTCCTTTTGTGGACTAGCAACACCTAACCTCTTCTACCCAGATAAGTAACCTGCATTCATAGAACACATTTCCACCAGTCTGTCTCTCATTAAGCTGTAAAAGAAGTCGTGAATCAGACAAGGATTTTTTTGTTTCAAACACCCGTCCTCATCCGAGACAGCACTGTCGCGCTTCTCTGCATCTGAATCCTCTTTCTAGTCAATGTGCCGGAAGGGAGTCAGGGTAGCGTTTTATGATAAATAGCTTCTTCAACAAACGGAGGTGTGAAGTAGCTAATTATAACTTTGTGTACCAGAGGAATTCTGTTTTTTTCCTTCCTTTTAAGGACAAAGTGTCTAACTTGATTAATGCATATGCTTTGTATGCTTGTAAACAATGAAAAAATATGCTTCATCAGGGGCGGATATAGAAAAATTTATGGGATGGCAATAAGCGGGAAGGCATTTTTGAGGTGTTGCAACATTTGACAAATGTGTATACACTGAATTTAACAGTTGTCTCAGTTGCCAAAACAAAGAAACAAATTCAGAAAAAAGAAAAAAGTTCAGGTCATCACTTTAACTTTGACAAGGCTCACCAGTGAGTGTAACATGAAGTTGGCATGCCTACCGGTATAACAGCTGAATGCGGCGATTTCCATGTTGCTCAGCAAAATGCTTCGCAGATTCATTGAGATTTAATGCGTTTTGATTCAATGCTGAGTACAGCCAAACTCAGTCATAGTAGACCGCAAAGAAGTCTTTATGAAAAACTTCGCTCACACGATGCACTGTTCACAGGTAAAACTATTTTACACAATCTGAACAACTTGTAAAAAACATCCTGGTATGGGTCCAAAAACTGAGTGAAATCCATTGGAGTGGTAGGACGCTCCTTTTCCATCTTTTTCTGTCTGGTACTCTCCTCGTCTGATGTAACTCGTGTTTGAGATCCTCAATATTTGAATCATAAGCTTCAGCCAAGAACAGAAAAGTTTCCTCTGTCAAAAACATTGGACTTGATGGATTTAGTGCCTGGACACCCTGGATAATTTTACAATTTGGATTAGAAAATCTTCCTATTTCTCCTCCGAAAAGTGTGTTTGATATCTGGGACTACATGCTATCCCAAGGTGGAGTGGATGACAGAATCCTGAAGCACCTTTGTTGTCTGTCTTTATTTATTTATTTATTTATTTATTATTATTATTATTATTTTGAGTCGTATCAGTTGCTTCGTTGAGATAAATCAAGACTTTCACTCCACATTTCCTCAAAAGAGGCTTGACTACGGTACTGAACCAGTGTCTCTTTAAGTGCTTCAATAAGTATAACAGCCTTTGCATAGTACACTGTTTTAGACAGGAGCATGTCTGATAAAAAATTGGAGTCATATACATAGACAAAAAAATATCCTTTTTTTTTTAGCTGAGGGACTCCCTGTGACCCCGCTGTGCTGTTTTCTGTAGCTGTTAGAAATAAAATTTAAGCTAATGTTCTGATGTAGTACTGATTTTTAGCCACCTGCTTTTTTTTTATTTATTTTAAAAAAAAATTTTTTTTACTCAACCATTAGTTAAAACATTGAGGTATTTTTATCCTGAATTTTCTTGTTCTCTGTCCATGCAAACATTACATTTACATGTGCTTCAGATCTGGCATGAGAACAGAAAGCACTGTCTTTCTTTGTAGCCTTTTTTCAGTTGCGATAACCCTCAAATGAGGTGATAAAAAGTCCTTGGAGCATCCAAGAGGGAAAAATGTCGACATGCAAAACGGTCAGCTGCATCTTTTGATTGTGAGTATTCTAACCAGGGATGAAATTTGTACCAGTTGCTGCAGAAGCTTCTTCTGGCTCCTCCCTGGAGGGCCTTATGGAAATTATCTTGCTTTGGCTGCGCTGCCACCTCGCACCTGGACTTGGATATGTCTAGAACAATGGGCCTCAACCCCCAGTCCACAGACCGGTCCATGAGGCATTTGTTACCGGGCCGCATAGAAGGAATGACATATTTTTATAATTTCCATTGTATTGCGTTTTCACGTGTCAAATGTGTTTTATTTTGGAAAAATGACCGGATCGAATCATTTCATAAACTGAATCAGTACATCACGTTCACAGAAAAGATTCGTTCTTTTGACAAAACGTTCATGAGCGAAAAAACACTAGACTGCCCATGTCGGTCACGTGATACGTTACTAAAAATAAACCCACAAACTAGCAAAAATTTGTAAAAAACAAACGTCTTCGGAGAGATTCTTTTCAAAAGGAAAAAGGCCACCTGAGGAGCCAGAAGAAGAGCCTACGACCACAAAGAAAAAGAAAGCTTCTTTTATCCGTTAGGCGTTATTGTGAGTTGTATTTTTCATGCATTTAATATTCGTTTTTAAGGCAGCCGTGTTAATTTATTTTTGCTGTATATATGAGCCACACCTTGGCAGCTGGTCCGTGGAGAAAAAAAAAAAAAAAGCCTACTCGAAAACCGGTCCGTGGTGCAAAAAAGGTTGGGGGACCACTGGTCTAGAAGATGGAGGGGAGGAAAGATTCAAACTGGTAGATCTGAACCAATTACCGTATTTTCACGACCATAAGGCGAACTTAAAAGTCTTAAATTTTCTCCAAAATGGACAGGGCGCCTTTTAATGCGGCGAGTCTTATGTGGGCAGCGAGTTCCAACATCTATAAATGTTGTTGTGTGATGAGCGCTCCGCTTTTTTAAAAATGTATTTATTTTTATTTTTTATGTTTTTTTTTGTTTAAGCATTTCCTGCCGACACGCTGCTTACACAGGAAAAGCGGACGTGGCTGAGGACAGGGGAAGGGTGTGTGAAGTAGGACGCTAAAGCCACGCCCCCAGTAGGTATATAGTGCCGGCGTGTTTTTTATTTTTCTATTTATTTTTTTAATAAATGGTTGGGAGCATCGATTTGGCTAAGGAACCCCGAAAATGTCACCTACGAAGAGACACGCTTATGAAACACAGTTTAAACTGCAAGCTATCAGTTACGCGGAGGAACATGGGAATCGAGCAGCCTCGAGAGAATTCGAGATCAACGAATCCATGGTTCGCAAGTGGAGGAAGCAGGAAAACGAGCTTCGCCAAGTCAAGAAGACGAAGCTGAGTTTCCGCGGGAAAAAAAAGAAAAACAAAACGCGGAAACAAGGCAAGGTGACCCGAGTTGGAAGACCAACTCGAGCAATGGGTTAATGAACAAAGAACAGCCGGTAGAAGCGTCTCAAGTCACCATTCGACTGAGTGCAATAACTCGGGGCTTGCCGTCATTCCGGGAAGCTTGACGAACCGCTGGACATCCGTGTAAACAGGGCGTTCAAAGTGAAGTGAGCGGCGTGGGAGCCATGGATGACAGATGGTGAACACAGCTTTATTAAGACAGGGAGGCAGCACCGGGCGAGTTACGCCACAATTTGCACAATTTGTGAATGGATTGTGGATGCTTGGGCTAACGTGTCTGCTTGCGCTGTTGTTCGAGCTTTCGCACGGGAACAAGACTGACTCGAACCTGCCGTGTTTGATTGAGAACTTGCCCAGCTGTTCATTTCCGATACAGAAGATGAGGACTTTGATGGATTTGGGGATGAAGATAGATAAAAAAATAACGTGAGTACATTGTTAAATACGTCAATAAAATACAACCGAACTCAGTTTTGCTCCCGCTGCCTTTTTAAAAAGATTGTTTTAGCGTGCATGCATGCTACCGTATGTTTTAAGCTAGCGTATGTTTTATAACATGCCTGCGCCCAATAATACGGTGCGCCTTATGCATGTGTTAAATACAAAAATAGACCCCGTAACTGAGACAGCGCCTTTTAATACGGTGCACCCTATGGTCGTGAAAATACGGTACACAATATAACAACTAGTAAAAACAAAATCAATTATAACCATTAGAATGTGTTAACATACAGTAGGATTTTAGCCTGGCAGAGTATTTTTAAGTTCATTTGTTTAATTCTGGAATTTAACCTGGCCAACATATCTACAACACATTGTACACAAAATATTAAAACTCTGTCCCCATTATAGGTTCACAATTTGCCCATAAGCTTCCTCAATTATTCATATTTAAGCAAACATAAATATTAGTACTTAGAATCACCATTATTGTCATGAACATGCATGCACATTAAATTTGTTCTGCATTTTACCCATCACAGTGAACACACACACACTTGTGAGACGGGACTAGAGTCCGACTAATTTGGTCGCCTATGTGCCCCAATTTCTGAATGGTGCGGCAAAAAACAAGCAAAAAAAAAACCAGAGGGTTCGTACGGGTGCCCAGTCATTTGAGGAAGAAAAAGAAAATCTGTGACTTGAAAGCAGACACACGATGGGTTTCATCGCGGTCTCTAAACCAACCAGAGATAGTAAAGGGCGGGGACCCTCTTTCTGATTGGCCGTGTGCGTGTCTGTATGTGTGTGTGTCTGTGTGTGCGTGCGCGTGCGTTTGAAATCACGTACACAAAGCTAAGTTTTCTGATGGAGAACCGGGAGCTGCAGTTACAGAAAATTGAGTGCAATAAATGGAATTAGTTCCAAAGCCTAACTACGCCGCGACAATGTGGGAACATTTTGGATTCAAGGCAGATGAACGCAGGCATTCCACTAACACCAACGAATTGGTATGGTGAATTTGTATGACATCACAACAAAGACAACACAAAGTAAAACCTCAACGTGACAAAATCCATTTTAAAACACAACCATCCCACCCAATTTCTTCAGCTGGGAACAAAAAACACGGTGGGACATCTGCTGTTTCCCGTCAGTTTGCAATTATGTAACCCTTTACCCAACAATGCAAATACAAACCTGAATATGGCGCATGTATGCTGACATTATTATACAGTATAGCGTTACAATTGTAAGAGATGTACTGTAGCTATTGAACATGTTGACAAAGCTGCGTTTAAAGAAAGGCTACAGACTTGTAAAAAGTAGTACAGATCTTGAATCAGAGCAGGTTGCTTTGATCTACTTGGCTGTCATTAATTTTGAAACTTGATTGGCAGTATATTGCCTGTTCAGGCATTAATGACTGTTTCTACCTCTCTGCTAAATTTGAATGTGTACAAGATATGATAACCCCCAGTCTCGTATCATTTACGCACATAATCAATACAGGCCCTCTGCTGTTATTGATCCAGGTGTGGTGTATACACAGCTGTCCTGCCGAGAATATGGCCTGCTGCTTGAAGTCAAAGACCGAGAAAAGGGTACTTGATCACTAACACCTGGTTCTCCTCCACCATCTCCAAGATATGTGAGAACTCGAAGATCAAGATCAACATGATCAATCATCAATGCCTTGCCCTTTTATAACCATAAATTTATCAGCCTTTGTGAGGTTATCACTGACAGCTGATCTTCTTTACCAAACCGATGATTGTTTTCAAATTATTTTTACCAAGCGATCAGTTCATTGTCAACAGAATATAATTTATTGTCCATATTGAAAAGTGTTTGAGTTTGGAACCCTTGATGTTGACCTCCCGAGTGACATGATCTGGAGTGTGGTCCGGGATTAAAACTACTGATTTTCACATTGACTGTCTGGATCTAGTTTGCTGAGGACGTACTTAGCAGGCATAATCAGAGGACAATATGGTATTTGACCCTGGGTTGTAAATTATCATTGATGAGCCTGCATGCATGTCTTGCATATTCTCCTCTGTGTTATGATAGCTATATAGTTATTTTTTCTGTTATTGAATTATATTTTTTATAATGTCAAATCTGTAACTCTTCAGTCATTAAATGGTTTATTGACTTTGACTGATTAGAGCTTTGTTTCAGATCATAAATCCAAGTTGACTGACTAAGTCTGATCAGTTGATTTTGGATTTCAGTGGGTGTTTTTTTTTTTCTTCTGGATTTGAGCTTGCAGGGGAAAAAATATTCCCATTTCTCCCCACAGTACAACACTAGATATTGCATCAGTACTTTGTCTGTGCCACCCATTAATCGATCAACTCTTTTAGTTTCTTTCCTACATTGGTCATGTACAAAGACAACAAGTTTGAAGGCAAATTGCCTCAAGATAATTACTGCAATGGAAGCAACCACAAACCCTTCTTGCAAATGTCCATCAAAGGTATTTGAAGGTACTACAAAATAAAAGCAAATGAATGCTTAGTTGTTTTTCATCAGATAAAATTTAGGTCTTATTTGGTTCCTTGGGGGCTCAGCCTGAGGTCATCCAACATGGTATTGAAAGACATAACCATCATGCAACCTTAGCTGTTAATGGGATTCTTATGAGTGGGAGAGCAATGCGAATTGATAGTGTTTACTTATTCACACCACAAACAACACTCTTAGAAACGCACGCATGCACACACACACTGTACATGCCCATTCAGAATCGGTGAGTTTATTTTTTACCTATCAGTACATGATCGTGCTTGAATAACCTCCCCACCATCTCATTCCAAAAGGCATCGGTGAAGCCAAATGCTTTTAAGACTGTAACAATTCATTCCAATTGACATTCAGAGGTTATCGAGGCGTGTGTGTGTGAGTGCATTCGTATAAACAGTGATCACAGTCTGTGGGGATCAATAAAAAGAGAGAATGAGAACGCTAATCAATGCCCATCAGAGTTTTGCTGATCAAATATTTATTCAGGAAGCAAGAGAAGGATAGACACCCTGTCTGTCTGCCTAGTTTGTCCTTCCTTGGCTTACTGATAATTTTAGCAGTTTATGGAGGATGTACATTGAGAAACCTCATTCTCCATTCCTCAAAAGAGGGTGCTGGTCGCTGAGTTTGCGGTCCAGGGCTTTTAGTGCAGCGGTCACTGCACTCAACTTCCAACCGGTGACACGTTGGCGGGTTCAAGCCCAGGTGTGGCTGAAAGTGCACGCTCGCCACCATTAGGCAAGGTTCCTTGACACCATAAATAATTCTGAAAATGTATTTTGTGTGAAAGATATATGATGCTGATTAACTAATGTTGTGGAACCATATAATAATTACTTTCATGTTTCCATAACAACGCTATAAAAAGAAATTCTGAACTCACTGGATATTTTTGTAGGAATATTATTTTCCACAGTCTTCACAAAATTATGATGAATGGGTTTGCAGTTCAACGTGTTGGTCCTGCACAGTGTTCGCACAAATATTGATCTAAATGAGCATACTTCCTCCCTTAGAATAACTCATTTATATCACGCAAACATCAGTGCACTGTATAAGTGATTTACTGTTCTGTTTAGTCAGGCAGAGAAAAATGCATAAGCAGCTTGTGTCAAGGCATGCAAATTTATTAGGTGTTTGATTTCTTGTCTCTCAATTTCAAATGTGTTTTTTTTTTGGTGCAAATGTTAAATTAGCATTTAGACAAGGAAATGGTGAGGTGATTGGATGGTAGGTTTGTTGTCTTTATTGCATGCATAGTTAGCTTCCCATAGTTTTATCCTTTTCAGCACAGTTGTTGTAATATTGTCTGACTGGTCCTGTTCAATGGTTTAACTTAAAACATACAGTATAGTTTATCACCCATGAGCTTCCCTGTCCACCTGTTTTAACTATTGTTGTCCACCCAAGCTTTCTCAATGAACTGTGCACTGGGCAGACACGAGTGCTATAGGGGGTGGTCCAGGTTGGCCGAAGCAGCAAAGTGAGGGTTTTGCCTAAGAAGAACTCCTGTAGCTGTGGTGATAACAGCTGCAATGACTAAGAAGCTCGGATGCTGGCCTCCCTTGATGCATTGTGCAGCCTGAGATAAAACTCAAGCACTTCAACACACACCTGCAGACAAAGAAAAGTGCAACAGTAGCATGTTCACAACATATAGACTTGGGTTGTGTGGAAACATGGTTGTTGGTGTGTTATTTTATTGGTTTAAATCTCTGCAACGGCATCATGCCGAGCTGGCAAACAATATGTAGCTATACCTTCAATTTTCACTACGCTTTGTTTGTCAAAATTAAGGGGTTGCTAAAGCAAATCCATTACCCCAAAAATACACATGCTGTTGTATGCTATTATATTTATATATACACAGTAGATTCTATTTAACCTGGAAATCCATACGATGGATTATTGATTTAATACAGTTTCTCGACCGAGTAGAATAGTTTGGAGGATTCCTGTCGCTTATTTTGTAATCAGTATTGCCTCAGCTATCCTCTTAAATTTGATTCTTTCTTTTTTTTCCATTTGCATTTGTCTTTACCTGAACTTTTCTTAAATCATGTTAATGCGGTCCTATCTTTTACAACCATTTTCTCTTTCTCCCTCTAACTGTCTCGCTCAACTTTGAAGATTATACTGACAAGATTTTATGGGGGTTTGTAATGGAGGCTTACAGTAAGTCTGTCTTTCCAGTTTTGTGCACAGGGATGGACTGTTTAAGAGTTCATGCAGTTTTGATAATGACTGGTAGCTGTAAAGGCCTTTTGAGCCTTCTTATATTTCAGTCAACACACATTTTTTGCACACAACATCCATCCATTCAAATTCTATACAGCTTACCTTCATTTCAGGGTTACAAGGAACATCCTGGACAGATCGCCAGTCAATCACAGGGCACATACCATGCAGTCTATTTCAAACCACATGCAATGGTTGTATTCTTTGCTCAATTCTAAATACAGCTATATTCAAGAAAGGAATATGTGTTGTAGAGATTTTCTGTCTATCGCGGTCACATTGAGCTCACCAGCCCTTGCCAAAATTGAAGGCCTTTGCCTCATCAAAAAAGCAAATGAGACCCTTCAGACATTTGCAAATCTCAATTTGTCCTTCGGTAAGCACATGTGCATAAAGGTTATCGGATCTAGAATCCAAGCCTGCAGGCAGCTCGTTTCCAGAATAATGCAGAATTCACAAGAGAGTTTGAGATGTGTGTGTGTGCTTATGTGCATGCACAGATGTGTGTCCGTGTGCGCACACGTATATGAACGGGTTGTGTGAGGAAAACCCATTTATCACAACATGGACTGGAACCTTCCAGGGGTCAGCCTGCTGTCCAACTCTTCTCTAATGAAGAACACAGATGAACCAATCAGAACTTAGTTCCAATGCGGCAGCCCCAACTGCCAGCCAATCGAGGTGTGCCGTTCAGTGGAGCGATGGGCAGAATTGATGAGAGGTGTAAGTCCTGGCGAAGGATCACCTCAAGCTGCCGGAGATAACGTTATGCTGGGGCTGAGAAACACTCAGCTCCATGGAAATGCAATAAAGCCCAAGCCATATCTCAGTGTTGGGCGATGGGTGATAAGAGTTCCATCGTGGCGTATGGAAAATAGGCCATTGAAATGCAGTGTGAAATGCTTTGCCTCCAGAGCTATACCATATATACAGTTTAAGGAATGGAAATGTGGAAATGTGTGAATACCAGAGAGATACGATATTCTTTTCAATTTCCTGTATTGGGACAATGTGACTTGGGACACTGAGAGCATTTGTTTAACCACCTCAGTGAAAATTAACTGGTGCACATATGCTGCTACCATTAGTAGCACTAACATGACTTCCTTTTGTGTTGGAAATTGACGCTCATCCTTCAGTTCTAAAGATGAGCTGGGACCTTAATATCGGGACATCAATCACTTAATCAATATAATTCTCTGGGGCAGAGGTGTCAAACTCAAGGCATAGGGCCAAATTTGGCCCACCATATCATTTTTTATGGCCCAATGAGCCCCCAGGTTTTTTGCTAAATTGATTTGTTATGTTTATTTGGCAGAAAATCTGTTCCAAAATTGCAATTTTTCTTCACTTTTCACACATATCACAACCATTTATTTTACCCAACCCCTTCTTAATAGTTGTATACTTAAATAGAGTATTGGGTTGTCACTCGATTCCACCACTTCTGATTTTAAACCAAATTTCAAATGCAGGGACAATTGTGTACAATGATTCCCCATTCATCGTGGGATTTATGTTCCAAACTAGGACGTGCACAATACTGTATATTGTTTGAGCATCGTCATCGCAATGTACTGTACATGTGAGCAAAAGTCACATTGCAGGGTCCTGTGCAATGTTGATGCATTGATATGCAGTCAATCAACTGTAATATTACCAGCAGAGGCACTTGGTTGGGCATGCTAATAAGATTATCACCGATGTTACGGTAAATTATAACCCATCAAACAACACATACAGAGCAGCCCAGTGTTATACTGTATACTTAATTTTTTGTATGATAACTATTGATGAAGACACAGGAAACAATTGCACACCTGCATTTACTGTTTCTCTCTTCACAATGTGACGAACGAATGCACGTCACAACCAATTATACATGGGGGGAGAGGGGAGAGCCACGGCATTATTGAATGGACAAACTTCAGGTGTACACAAGAACATGTTTTGAAGAAGAAGAAGAATCACCTTTTATTGTCATGAAGATGCATGCATGCACACGAAATTTGTTCTCTGCATTTTACGCATCACAGTGAACACATACACATGCACAAACTAATGCAGTCAAATATAGAAATACTATTGCATATGTTAAAACATAGGTGTAAAATAACATTCATTAATTCATTAATTTTCCAAACCGCTTAACCTCACCAGGGTCGCGGGTGTGCTGGAGCCTATCCCAGCTGACTCTGGGGGAGGGGCGGGGTACACTCTGACCTGGTCGCCAGCCAATCGCAGGGCACGCATAAACAAACAATGATTCACATGGTGGCCAACTGGTTAGAGCGTCTGCCTCACAGTTTTGAGGACCGAGTTTCAATCCCCAGCCCCGCCTGTGTGGAGTTTGCATGTTCTCCCCGTGCCTGTGTGGGTTTTCTCCGGGCACTCCGGTTTCCTCCCACATCCCAAAAACATGCATGGTAGGTTAATTGGCAACTCTAAATTGCCCGTAAGTGTGAATGTGAGTGTGAATGGTTGTTTGTATGTGGCCTGCGATTGGCTGGAGCCCAGTTCAGGGTGTACCCCCCCCTCCTGCCCGATGATAGCTGGGATAGGCTCCAGCACGCACGCGACCCTAGTGAGGAGAAGCAGCTCAGAAACTGGATGGGTGGAAGTATGTGTGAGGAAAAGGCATATGTGTAGAAAGCCAAACTGTCATGGAAGATATCGACTCGAGTCCAGTGGCACTGTCGCATGCTGATGATAAATGAAGAGGGGAGAACATCCATCAAATAGGAGAAAGATTACTCCTCCGACCTGAGACACCTCTCACTGTTTTCTGTCCGCCACCTGCTGTAAGTGAGTATACATCACATTCAGCCCATCGCTGTTTCCTGATGTCGTCTGTGGACAATTATTGATCCTCAATTGCGTCTGACCTTGTGTCCTTATTAAATATTTCCCCATCAGGTGACTGGCTAGGGAGTGTCTTTTTCTTTTGGCAATTTCATTAAGGCAATTTATTCTTTTATTCATTATGTTCAGGTGAAATGTGGACTTTTCACCACAAGCATACTTAAAAGAGAGCACATACAAAGATCTGCACGTCATTATATTGTGGTAAAATATGTTTATGAACAAAAAAATAATAATTGTTTTATTTACACTAAGAGGGTGTTTCCAGTGTTCGTGGGATTCTTGTAGCGTGCATTTGAGATTTGATCCCTTCAAATGCAACACACAGTGATGTAATCATAGGGCAAGCAGTTGCAAGAGAACCTGAGTTTAACCCCAAGTTCTTGAGTCATCCGCCAAACGTTTTACCCAAAGAAATCAAGCCTTGAACTTGAAACCAGAAGAGTTGAAGACAGACAGAGGGAATAACCTGGGGGCTGTGAATGGAGACTTCTGTTAAGTGCAATGCTGATGCAAGTGAAGGGTCTTCCACTAGTTAAATGTGGGTAAGTACAAAAATAAAATCAGTTAGAAATAACAAACATGATCATTGTAGCGGCACGGTGGCCGACTGGTTAGAGCGTCAGCCTCACAGTTCTGAGGTGCGGGGTTCAATTCCCGGCCCCACCTGTGTGGAGTTTGCATGTTCTCCCCGTGCACTCCGGTTTCCTCCCACATCCCCAAAACATACATGAATTGGTGACTCTAAATTGCCCGTAGGTGTGAATGTGAGTGCGACTGGTTGTTTGTTTGTATGTGCCCTGCGATTGGCTGGCAACCAGTTCAGGGTGTACCCCGCCTCCTGCCCGATGATAGCTGGGATTGGCTCCAGCACGCCCGCGACCCTAGTGAGGAGAAGCGGCTCAGAAAATGGATGGATGGATGGATGATCGTTGTAATCATTAAAAGATTAAATATTATTTCAAAACACAATACTCTGTGACAAATTTCTACATTGACCAAGTTTTTCAGGAGTTACTCTAGAGAGGAAGAGCTGAGTCTTTTTCCTGATTAAATTTAAATCAACTGCCAATGCCTGTTGTTTTAAAACATTGTGTGACTACGTAAACTCGCTGTTGTAGGTTTATTGTTTATCAGAATCTGTCAATATAGTCACTGTTTCTTTTGTGTATCTTGCTCAGACAAAATCACCAATTCTGAATAGTAATGAGGATTTTCACATTCCCCATGTCCACTACGGCAGCCTGCAAGACCTTGCCAAAGATAAGTGAATACATTGATATGTAAATAAGGGGAGTCGAGCCAAATAGAGTGTTGAGAGGAAAAGGCATGGGTAGAGAAGGTTCCAAATTGATTTCTGCTCTGCTGCACTTTAACTCATTTACTAATCTCAGAGAATACATCAAGTGACCCAGGTATGCAATATGCATGTGTGCGACCCTGTGATTGACTAGATTCCGCTATCTTTTTGAGAGAACATTCACAGACTTTTCTTACAGTTTGCACTTCAGCAAGTGACAAATGTCACTGCGAGTTTTAAAACGATAGATGTCAGGAATGAACCGCAGCACACAAACATCCTGAAGATCACTACCGCAAACAGTGCATCCTTCCATCCATTTTCCCTAAAGTTTATCCTCACTAGGGTTGCAGGGGTGCTGGACTCTATTCCACATGACTGGGTGACAGGCAGGTTACACCCTGAACTGGTCGCCAGCCATTCGCTTGCCGGATTTGAAACCGGGTCCTCAGAACTGTGAGGCTAGGATTGGGCATCGTTTGAATTTCAGCGATTCCGGTCCCGATTCCGGTTCCTTATTTCGAATCCGGTTCCAAACAATTTTCAATTCCGAGTCTTTTAGGGGGTTGAGTCAAAAAAGTTTGCATGGTTTAAATAAAGGGTATCCAAATTATTAGCATCCATTTTCTTAGCAGCCCGCAGCATAGACTAAAATGAACATTTTACTCTGGGTTCTTTATAACCAGGATCAAGATCAAACGTATAAACTAAAAGGCAATATGTGTGGAACTAACCCAATTGACTTGATATTTATTAATTAATGTTTCAGCTAAAAGTTAAATACAGCATTGTTAAAATCGTTATAAACTGATTAATAATAATAATAATAATAATTTGGGAATGTTTTATCATGTAAAATGGTTTATCTGTGCAAGTTTTAACTTGACTTCCTGTTTTAAGCTTGTAGCTTTTTATTTTGAAGGGTACGCACCGGACCTCAGCATTTTGGCACGAAAAGTAACTTCACACACCACCGGAGATTTTAATTTTTTTTTTTTAATGGACGAAATGCTATGAAACGTTGATTCCTCTCCTTACCCACCGATGAGGCACAAGGTTAGTGTTTATGATCCTGTGAAACAAGCTTTATGTGAATTTCGTCCCAATTCATTGTGATGTAAAGTTGCTGCGGTGAAGTTTTAGCTCAATGTTAAGCTTTTTTTTTTTTTGTCATCGGCCCTTACGTTGGTTTGAAAAACCATCAGTGCAAAAGTACAACCCACCGTTTACCTTTTAGCTGCCTCAATGTTGGCATAGATGTATTTTATTGTTTCACTCACCCAATTGACTGAGAGTTGACTTGACTGAAGCTCCGCGAAGTGTAGGCTGAGCCTCGGAGTGCGTCAGGCGCTACACATCGTGAAAGCCTCGTTTGCACAATATAATCTTATTCCAAGTGTTGCACTGAGGCAACTGGCTATTAATTTTAACAAAGTTAAGACACACTTTTTTTCCTCGCTGCCGTTGGGAACAAGCACGTATTCGTACGCGTTCTTCTTCGTTGGTTTTTGCCGCTTCTCCGTTGATTTTTGCCACTTCTTCAGGGTCGGTGGTCTCGGCATCGAAACTGGGAATCGAAATTTTTGATAATTTGAACGATTCCGGGAGTACCAGAACGTTAGTCCCGGTTCCAATCGGTTCTCGATTCTCGATGCCCAACTCTATGTGAGGCAGATATGCTAACCATTTGCTACAAACAATGCTAAAAATATTATTATTGTCTACATCATGCCTTCCTAACCGCTATAAACTTGGTGTAATCATGCTGTTTATACTCTTCTGGATAAACACACACACAGACAGACACAAACACATACACACACACACTATTTTGCCATAAGTATTCGTTCATCCAACCAAAGATTCGGAATCAAGTGTTCCAATTCCTTCCATGGCCACAGGTGTATAAAATCAACCACCTCGGCATGCAGACTTTTTTTTTTTAACAAACATTTAAGAAAGAATGGGTCGCTCTCAGGAGCTCAGTGAATTCCAGCGTGTAACTGTGATAGGATGCCACCTGTGCAACAAGTCCAGTCATGAAATTTCCTCACTGCAAAATATTCCACAGTCAACTGTCAGCTGTATTGTAAGACCGTGGAAGCATTTGGGAACAGACAGCAACTCAGCCACGAAGTGGTAGGCCATGTAAACCGACGGAGCTGGATCAGCGGACGCTGGGGCGCATAGTGAGAAGAGGTCAGCAACTTTCTGCCGAGTCAATCGCCTCCAAACTTCATGTGGCCTTCAGATTAGCTCAAGAAGAGTGCGCAGAGAGCTTCATGAAATGGGTTTCCATTGCCAAGCAGCTGTATACAAGCCATACATCACCAAGTGCAATGCAACGCGTCGGATGCAGTGGTGTAAAGCACGCCGCCACTGGACTCTAGAGCAGTGGAGACATGTTTGCTGGAGTGACGATCACGCTTCTCCATCTGTCAATCTGATGGACGAGTCTGGGTTTGGTGGTTGCCAGGAGAACGGTACTTGTCTGACTGCATTGTGCCAATTTTAAAGTTTGGTGGAGGGAGGATTATGGTGTGGGGTTGTATTTCAGGAGCTGGGCTTTGCGTCTTCGTTTCAGTGAAAGGAACTCTGATTGCATCAGCATACCAAGAGATTGTGGACAATGCCATGCTCCTGACTTTGTAGCAAGAGTTTGGAGCTGGCCCCTTCCTGTTCCAACATGACTATGCACCAAGGCACAAAGCAAGGTCCATGTCCTGACCACAACCTGATAGAACACCTTTGGGATGAATTAGAGCAGCGACTGAGATCAGTGTGTGACCTCACAAATGTGCTTCTGCAAGAATGGTCATAAATTCCCATAAACCCACTCCTAAACCTTGTGGACAGCCTTGAGAGAGAAGAGTTGAAGCTGCTCCCGAAGCAAATGGTGGACCGACGTCATATTGAACCCCATATATATATTCATTTGAATTTTTTAAAATTTTAGCTTCACTTGACATATATTGCAATATACTGTATATTGTCTTAACCAAGCATCATTATTAGTGAAAAAAAACATGCACTGTATATATCTTATGACAAAACTGAGTTCATGCAAATGAAAGCCTGGCCTTTACTGTAATAGACTCCTGGCCCTCTCTGTAGCTGTAGTAAAAAAATGCCTTTTGCCACAGAATGAAATAATAAAATTTCCCAAAGAAGCTATGTTAATTGCTTATAAACACACAACATAAACAACAGTGTACTACATTCTTTGCCAGTTTCCCATTGTATTATTATAGACAGACGTGATTGTTTGACGCATACGTGCGTCTTAAATTGTGATCTAATCCGAAGATTCACCCTATTCACTGTCTGACTGATGATATCCAACCAGATAAAAAGTGTAAATAACTGTAATATGTATACCATCAAAAGATTGTACCTATGAAAGCGGATCTCTGACATCATTTTGGCATTTTGCCTACCTGCTCCATTCGTGCACCATGAAGCATATGCATTATCTGTATTTTGTGTTTAATGGTCAAGGAGTCGTTTAAAATATATGCAATGAACTGGCAAGTGTATGGGCAATTGGAGTTCCTTCAATAGATCTTTTGCTTATTAATTCTTTTCTTCAACCTTGCTGTGGACTGCGCACAGACAAAATATGGAATCTTGATTTGCGATGTATGTTTTTCGTTCTTTTGAGCCGATAATGGAGGGAATAGATGCTAATAAATGGAAAGGCTCAGTGGTCCGCATGTGCAGATATTCAGTGTCAATTCTTTAAAGGTTTTTCTTCTATCCCTTGTGTTTACATGTGTACTTCTACAAGCATGTGCAAAACGTAGTAATTAATTTCTTGATTTGCACCTCATATGCACGCATAGTAACGTGCAACTCAGTGGTCTTAAATCATCTTGTGTATGTATGTTCTTTGTTTAGGAAGATGTGAGCACAGCTATCAGATCAGCTCTTTATACAGCACATACTGAGTAAGATGTAGTTGAATAATTAATATTCACAGTGCAGTGCCGTTCAATATCCAGTTTTTGTTGAGATGTTTCTCATTTTTGGCTACCGTGTTCAGCCTTATAGTTTTACACATGAGCAGCACCAATGTTTATTCAATGCGTGCAATATGCTTGTGTTTTTATCTTTTTAGCAATACAAACTAATCCCAATCTAGCTATAATTTAAAAAAAAATCTTCCTCACTCTATTTTTTTTTTAAATTACCGTTCGATCGTTTTATTATGTTTTTTTCTTGGTCATCTCTGGAGGCCATTCACATTTCTGAAGAGGTTTCCCTCGCCATTGATTTCATGCGAGTCACTCACTGTGAACAAGCCCCCCAGGCTCCCCAGACCCCTCACCCAACGACACTGATTTACTCAGGCTGTAATAGCCTTATGTTTTTCAAAAAACACACCCACTTCACACTCACAAACAGCCCACATGCTGGTACGCTGGCAGGAGGAAAGTCAGACACCTGGCTGAGGATTTAACATCTTTATGAACCAGTCATCTTCTGGCTCCTCTGAAACCCAGCATGGGACTTCACACGCATGAACACAGGCAATGGTTGGATTTTCGGGCTGCTGTTTGAGGTCATTTTAGGAGGTCTATTGTTATTCCCTTCAAGTGGACTGAATATTAAACAGGGTAAAGAAAGCTCTCAAAACTAATGTTGCCACAAATCTTATAAATACTCAATTAAACTGACTTTTAATTTTAAAGGAGACATAATTTGCCAAACCAACTTTTCTAGTATTTGGGATATAATATTGTCTCGATGGTGCCTCAGTAAATATGTGTAATATGAATTAAAACCGTCCAAACATTGCTGTGTTCCAGACGTTTTTTTGCCAAGAGGCCTGAAATCAGGTCATTCGAATTTCTCAAGTTTATTTACGTTACTAGCAAAGATCTCCGCCTACCTCACCTCTCCCGAGCCAGCGTTGTCAACATAACAAACACGTGTGCTCTCACATTGGGTTTTCTACCAATCAGAGGAAAGGGGGCGGTCTTAGCCAAATATGGACAAAGAGGATCCAAAACGGGGTCAAACAAAAGTACTTGTCAGAGGGACCTTTTCTGGACACTCATATGACAAAACCAAGGTGTTTTTTATTTACTTATTTATTTTTTTAAATGAAATGAACACTTTTATACTAGTGAGGATAAGCAGTACAGAAAATGGTTGGATGTGGATGGATACTAAGTCCATATTAAAGAGTCACTGTATGGAGGTCTAAATAGCCATAATACAGGACCTTTAAAAAGATTTGGAAGTTGGGTGTTGTTGGAGTGATTTTTTTTAATAATATCTAGGAAACCTGGATGAGCTGAAAGGTGATTTAATATTCTTCCAAGAAGGAAACAACAACCATACAGCAAATGCAGTTTACACAGTGGTTGTTCAAAAATTATTTCTGAATTTCTCTTCCCTTTGTGAATCACTCACCACTATCTTCACAAGTCTACTATCTGACTACCATTTTTTTACTCTCATCCCTGGAAGATGGTCTCGTCTGACTTCATCATCCTCTGATTTAATCAAACAGGAACTACCCCCACGCCCAACTCCACTTATTAGTCAGTATCAAGCAAGTCACATATGCTGAAGCCATAGTGTAGTTCTTGTGAAGTGTCTGATCCATCACTTGTGAAATTTTGTCTTCGAGTTAGTTTCCCATGAAGTGGCTCTACCCATGTTTTTGGAGAGGAAAGAGGCCAAGTTTGACCAAACCACAGCCATTGTTTGCTCGCTCGAGAGGAATCATGTATTCATCCTCTGCAATCAGAGACGCGATAGACCGATGACTGTGTGTGTGAGCGGAGAGGCTCTCGGCTTTATTCTGAGACACACAATGCAAGTGCTGGGAAGATGAAAGTGTCCCACTTGTGAATACACAATGGCCTTGGATGAGTAAAGTCTAGGCCAGGATTTCCCTCCTAGCTCTCACCTCTCATCCTTTGGTATCTTCTCATCACTTTGTCGCCTCCCCCCCCCCCAGGGTAATTGTGGTGACCCAGACAGTACAACCTTCTCGGAATATCAAGATAGTGTTAATGCCATCTCTTCCAGACTCTCCAGAGAGCTGGATAAAGGAGATGGAAAAGGAAGGTAGATTGAGCTGAAGGCAGATCAAAAGCTGCCGATAGTGCTCGTTGAAGAGCCACATCACACCTTTCAATCCTGTTTTGCGGTCACATGCTTTTGACAAAACACTTTGTTTTCAACATTAAAGTATAACAAAACATTTTCTTCATTTCATAAAAAAAAAAAAACAACTACAAAGTTAAAATATTTCTCACTGGAACGCTAATTATCACTTTATTTTAGATTATTTCAACTGCCATGGGAAAATTGACAGCCACTGTTGTGAATCGAACCTTAGCAAACGACCTGTATTGTCTGTTGTGACTTTGTTTTTTTGTTTCAGTTACAATACTAAATACGACTTTTTCACTGGTTCACTTGACGAAGAAAATATCACGCTTTATGCCTTGTGTTTCTATAATGCAGCCCTATGGGGGGCACAGGCCAGTGCAAACTGTAGGCCGGTCCCAAGCCCAGATAAATGCAGAGGGTTGCGTCAGGAAGGGCATCTGGCTTAAAACTTTGCCAAACAAATATGAGCGTTCATCCAAATAATTCCCTACCGGATTGGTCGTGGCCCGGGTTAACAACGTCCAGCACCGGCGCTGTCAACCTGTAAGGCGCCGGTGGAAATTCAGCTACTGTGGGCCGAAGTCAAAGAAGAAGAGGTGGAAAGTGGGTTCTTTGGCAGAAAGGGAAGAGGAAAGCACAGAGCCTAGAACTGAATGTGGGGACTTTGAATATTGGGACTATGACAGGAAAATCTCGGGAGCTGGTTGAAATGATGATTAGGAGAAAGGTTGATAAGAAGAAGAATCAGCTTTTATTGTCATGAACATGCATGCATGCACATGAAATTTGTTCTCTGCATTTAACCCATCACAGTGAACATATACACGTTAGTGGAACACACTGGAGCAGGGGGCAGCTGAAGCACCCGGGGAGAAATTCGCGGTATCAGTGTCTTGCGCAAGGACACCACAGCCGTGAGTCCGGGGGACGTTGGCGGATGGTCCAGTCGGGGTCTTGAACCTAGGTCCCCCACGGTGGTAGGGGATGATCTTAACCATTAACCATTGGGCCACGGTGTAAATGGAGTCGGGGTTATTTTAAAAGAAGAGTGTCTAAGTGAAAGTATCAGATCGAGTGATGAGGGTGAAACTTGAAATCGAGGGTGTTATGTATAATGTGATTAGTGGCTATGCCCCACAGCTAGGAAGGACCTAGAGGTGAAAGAGAAATTCTGGAAGGAGCTAGACCAAGTAGTTCTGAGCATCCCAGACAGAGAGAGTCGTGATTGGTGCAGATTGTAATGGACATGTTGGTGAAGGAAATAGGGGTGATGAAGAAGTGATGGGTAAGTACGGCATCCAGGAAAGGAACTTGGAGGGACAGATGGTGGTAGACTTTGCAAAAAAGATGCAAATGCCTGTAGTGAACACTTTTTTCCAGAAAAGGCAGGAACATAGGGTGACCTAGAAGAACATAGGGTGATCTTCAAGAGCGGCGGTAGAAGCACGCAGGTGGAGTACATTTTGAGCAGACAATGTAATCTGCATGAGGTTACCGACTGTAAGGTAGTGGTAGGGAAGAGTGTGGCTAGACAGAATAGGATGGTGGTGTGTAAGATGACTCTGGTGGTGGGGAGGAAGATTAGGAAGACAAAGGCAGAGCGGAGAACCATGTGGTGGAAGCTGAGACAGGACGAGTGTTGTGCAGTTTTTCGGGAAGAGGTGAGACAGGCTCTCGGTGGACAGGAGGAGCTTCCAGAAGACTGGACCACTGCAGCCAAGGTGATCAGAGAGGCAGGCAGGAGAGTACTTGGTGCATCTTCTGGCAGGAAAGGAGAGAAGGAGACTTGGTGGTGGAACCTCAAGGATCAGGAAATCATACAAGGAAAAAGGTTAGCTAAGTGGGACACTGAGAGGAACGAGGAGAGGCGAAAGGAATACATTGAGATGCGACATAGGGCAATGGTAGAGGTGGCAAAGGCCAAACAAGAGGCATATGATGACATGTATGGCAGGTTGGACACTAAAGAATGAGAAAAGGATCTATACAGGTTGCCCAGACAGAGGGATAGAGATGGGAAGGATGTGCAGCAGGTTATGGTGATTAAGGATAGAGATGGAAATATGTTGACTGGTGCCAGTAGTGTGCTAGATAGATGCAATGAATACTTCGAGGAGTTGATGAATGAGGAAAATGAGAGACAAGGGAGAGTAGAAGAGGCAAGTGTGGTGCACCAGGAAGTGGCAATGATTAGTAAGGGGGAAGTTAGAAAGGCATCAAAGAGGATGAAAAATGGAAAGACAGTTGGTCCTGATGACATTCCTGTGGAGGTATGGAAGCATCTAGGAGAGGTGGCTGTGGAGTTTTTGACCAGCTTGTTCAATAGAATTCTAGCACGTGAGAAGATGCCTGAGGAATGGAGGAAAAGTGTGCTGGTGCCCATTTTTAAGAACAAGGGTGATGTGCAGAGCTGTGGGAACTACAGAGGAATAAAGTTGACGAGCCACACAATGAAGTTATGGGAAAGAGTAGTGGAGGCTAGACTCAGGACAGAAGTGAGTATTTGCGCGCAACAGTATGGTTTCATGCCTAGAAAGAGTACCACAGATGCATTATTTGCCTTGAGGATGTTGATGGAAAGGTACAGAGAAGGTCAGAAGGAGCTACATTGTGTCTTTGTAGATCTAGAGAAAGCCTATGACAGAGTACCCAGAGAGGAACTGTGGTACTGCATGCGGAGGTCTGCAGTGGCAGAGATGTATGTTAGAATAATACAGGACATGTACGAGGGCAGCCGAACAGTGGTGAGGTGTGCTGTCGGATTGACAGACGAATTTAAGGTGGAGGTGGGACTGCATCAGGGATCAGCCCTGAGCCCCTTCCTGTTTGCAGTGGTGATGTTTAGGCTGACAGATGAGGTTAGACTGGAATGCCCGTGGACCATGATGTTTGCAGATTACATTGTGATCTGCAGTGAAAGCAGGGAGCAGGTGGAGGAACAGTTAGAAAGATGGAGGCATGCACTGGAAAGCAGAGGAATGAAGATTAGCCGAAGTAAGACAGAATATATGTGCATGAATGAGAGGGGTGGTGGGGGAAGAGTGAGGCTACAAGGAGAAGAGATGGCGAGGGTGGAGGACTTTTAATACTTGGGGTCAACCGTCCAGAGCAATGGTGAGTGTGGTTAGGAAGTGAGAAAAAGGGTCCAAGCAGGTTGGAACGGGTGGAGGAAGGTGTCGGGTGTGTTATGTGACAGAAGAGTCTCTGCGAGGATGAAGGGCAAAGTTTATAAAACAGCGGTGAGGCCAGCCATGATGTACGGATTAGAGACAGTGGCACTGAAGAGACAACATGAAGCAGAGCTGGAGGTGGCGGAAATGAAGATGTTGAGGTTCGCTCTCGGAGTGAGCAGGTTGGATAAAATTAGAAATGAGCTCATCAGAGGTTCAATGTTTTGGAGACAAAGTTAGAGAGAGCAGACTTCGATGGTTTGGCCAGTTGTCGGGGGGCCTCGGTGGGGCCGGCGAACCACCCTGGGTCCTTTAGTGTGGGACGTGTCCCGTCCACCGGGCTGCTCTTGGGTGGGCCCCTTGGCCTGATCCTGCCCCTCGATTGATTGGTTGGGGTCCCCAGCCTCTGCAGTGCGGGCACAGCAATTACAGGACACTTCTGTCATTCTTTGTGCATGTAAAACAGTGTCAATTCACTTGCATGTGTCCGCAGACACACACTCCTGGGACTCTTTCACTGGGTGTGGGGCCACTCACGTATTGCGACAAATAACTCACGAATATGCGAATTGCTTGTGTATCCCCTCACTCACACTCTCGTCCTATAGACTTTTATTATTTACATAGTCAATCCCGCCACACTTCAGTTGTACAGCCGGGTTCACGACCCTTGTCCTGCATGCTTCTTCTCCTGTCCTTGTCCTGTTCTAGCTTGTCCCGTCCTTCCATCACAGAGTGGAGCACTACAGCCCCATGCAACACTCATATTTAATGTTTCATTGTTGTAGATAATGTAATAACTTACTTTTCTCATCCTGTTTACAATTAGTGCTTTGTCTTTCGTCTTTGTTTCTCTCTCCCCTCTAGAAACTTTGTTCTGTTCGACTGATTCTAAATAAACTGTTGCGGCATAAAAGCAATACAGATCTTCCATTCTGCTTGACCTAACAGGACCAAAAAAAAAGAAAAAATATTTTCTGAACACTCGGCCACCCCAGCATGTAAACCGCCTGGTTGTTTCCACATTTCCGTTTCAATTAGATGGTCTTCTCCCCTTTTTTACTGTATGTCTTCTGCTCGTTTTTTCTTTTCTTTTCTGCTTGTCATTAGAAGACACCTGAAAAGCACTTCAGGCTCTAGAGCCACAGCAATGCTTTTTTTTTTTTTTTTTTTTTTTTAAGTTTAGCATCTGTTTTATTTCTTTCCTGTAAATATAGTTACCCTAATAAAATATTTAAATGCAGAATGTCTATGTTAGGTCCTTTAATGTGATGACACGAGCTATTCAACCCAGGATTTTAAACACCGCAGAGCCACTGCATTGATTTGGGGTTTTACTGACTCGTTCATGAGACTCACTCATTTTTTATTTTTTTTTGTAAAGTGACTAATGTCTACTGGCCTTTAGCAGCAGTTACCATATGAATCTGGAACTGCTTCTCAGTCCCATTCTGGCAGAAACACTTTGAGCAGCAGTCAATTAATGTGTGTATGTTTGATATAATGAATGACTGGACCGGCTTCTGCAGTGCAGCCAACAATGAGCCGAGCACCCCCGAAACCTCATCTTCTTCATGAATAATAAAGCAAGCGTCATAAAAACCTCATCCCTCACTCGTGTACTGCCATCCTGCTTGACGGGTTGCGCTGGCTGCCCTGGCTGCCCCATTATATATTTATCATGGGATCCCTGTAAGTGTCTGCTCTGCACTGGGCAGGTGACGCCACTGCTCAGTTCCTGGTAGCAAAAGGTTTCTGTGGCCCATCTGGTTTGTGTTTCCATCTCACTAAATAGTTCAGGGTAACTTAAGCAAATGAGGCTGATGTTGCTCATTACTGACACCTACTGGATCGAAAAAATGCTGGCATTACAAGCTTTCAATGTAAATTTCAAATATTTTTGATCCCTTTAAAACGTAACCCTTTATCCAGGTGAAGCAATCGAGAAATGATTCTCATTCACAAAGCCAACCTCGGAGCAGACAGTCTTTGAGGTAGGGAGTTTTATTATATACAGGTACATTTCATCCATCCATACCGGTTATCCTCACTCGGGTCGTGGGCATGCTGGATCTCATCCCACCTGAGGCGGGGCAAGAGGCGAGGTACACCCTGAACTGGTCGCCAGCCAATCGCAGGGCACATAGAAACAACCAACCATTCACAGTCACATTCACACCTACAGGCAATTTAGAGTCTTCAATCAACCTACCGTGCATGTTTTTGGGATGTGGGAGGAAACCGGAGTGCCTGGAGAAACCCCACGCAGGCACGGGGAGAACATGCAAACTCCACACAGGCGGGGCCGGGATTTGAACCCCGGTCCTCAGAACTGTGAGGCAGATGTGCTAACCAGTCGCTCACTGTGCCGCCATGGTTTATTTCATCCATCCATCCATTTTCTGAGCCGCTTCTCCTCACTAGGGTCGCGGGCGTGCTGGAGCCTATCCCAGCTGTCATCGGGCAGAAGGCGGGATACACCCTGAACTGGTTGCCAGCCAATCGCAGGGCACATACAAACAAACAACCAGTCACACTCACAGTCACACCTACGGGCAATTTAGTGTCTCCAATTAATGCATGTTTTTGGGATGTGGGAGGAAACCGGAGTGCCCGGAGAAAACCCACGCAGACATGGGGAGAACATGCAAACTCCACACAGGCGGGACCGGGGATTGAACCCGGGTCCTCAGAACTGTTACTTTGAACAATTACATTGACAAAGGGAGGACTGCCATTTTGCAAATGTTGTGGACTCCCTTGTACAGTTTTAGTTGTGCATCATATTTAATCCAACAGCCGGCATGGTGGAAGACTGGTTAGCACATCTACCTCACAGTTCTGTGGACCGTGGTTCAAATCCCGGCCCCGCCTGTGTGGAGTTTCCACGTTCTCCCACGTGCCTGGGTGGGTTTTCTCCGGGTACTCCGGTTTCCTCCCACATCCCAAAAAACATGCGTGGTAGGTTGATTGGTCTAAATTGCCCGTATGTGTGAATGTGAGTGCGAATGGTTGTTTGTTTCTATGTGCCCTGCGATTGGCTGGCGACCGGTTCAGGGTGTACCCCGCCTCCCGCCCGAATATAGCTGGGACAGGCTCCAGCAACCCGCGACCCGCGTGAGGATAAGCGATAAAGAAAATGGATGGATGGATGGATTTAATCCAACATCTCTAGATTGCTGTTAAACAAAAATTTAATACAATAGTTTCTATGATTTCCTACTAAATTATCAACCACATTAGTGTGAATACTGTTCTCCTTTTCACATACAATAACAATGTATCTTCATGGGTGTTGTACTGTTGTCATATAGTTTCAAAGCTATCATTGTTGGGCAAGAGATCCTCATGAGACCAAGACATTCATTCCTTTTGACATTTATCACAATAATGGCTGATGTGACCTTTTGAGGGCAGAGATGGCAGGGTGAAAAAGACGCTTACAAGCCAGCATAAAAAGATGCAGATTTCAAAAATATATGTGTCCTATAAATTTCACTCAAATCCAATATTAAATCACTTTTTCCATTAACAACATCAATGCAACATTTTCTGTCAGAAACACTTTCTGTACCAAAAACCGCTAACCACTGGACGCAAGTGGTTTGATTTCAAATCTCAATAACTACCTGCCTCTTTACACAATTCAATACAATAATGCATAATGCGGTTGTTTTGTAAGACATGTTACATCTATCTTCCTCGCTGACTGTGTCACAAAGCCCAAGATTTCGAACATGTCTTTTCTTCACATTACATCTGACAGTCTTTTCTCTTGTCACCTTAATTGTATGTTGTCATCGCTGCCTTCAAGATATGTTTCATCTCCAGTCGCACACAGTGCACTCAGTGTGACAAATGCTCAGACTGTTGTCAGTGTGTCTATACAATGTGTCTGTGTTTGTTATGATATGCTGTTAAAAGTCTCCTTTAGGGTTTCATTGTGTGCGACCAATCTTCATGAATGTGTTTCCGGTATTTTGCCTTTTTTTCCGTGCCCTCGAGCACTCTCCGGTTGTTCGAGTACATGTGTGGGAGGTGACTGCTGGTGGGGGGTGTCAGAGCAGGTGGTATACCTCAGGGTCAGCACTGCACGTTTAGAAAAAATGTAAAGAAACTCAAGCTGCTGGCAATTTCTTATTTGCTACAGTGAAACAGCACCTTAACATGAGTGTTTTTTTTTTCTTTTATGGCTTACTTGCTTTGCATACATAATTGTGTATGTGTACTATAGTGTACTGCATGTTCGCTGCTGCAATGATGAATGTAGTCAAGCAAACAGTGCCTGGCAGGGAGTGCTAAGTTCTAATTTGAAGCCAAATTTCATTTCCTAGCAATTTCTGAAGTGCGCCTATTCCCAGCAGAAATCGGGGGGCTCTGGTTTTCTTCATCCTCCATTCGTCATCGATCATGAGGAAAGGGCTGTCAACGTTGAATTTCTTACCTTCCCCCTCTCCCAGCCATCCTACTTGCCCCTTTTGATGCTGTAGAACCCTCATTAAATGTGACAGGTAAGCACCCCTTAAGTGGTGTGACTAGGCCAGCCAGAAGTGTGGATGACAATTTTGGTAGAAGTGATAAATATGACGAAAAGGCACAGTATGTGCTACATAAACTGTCCCCGGTGGGGGGTTCACAGTGGGTTAAGGTAAACTAGATGAGCAGAGAATAATACGGGTATTGGGGATGGGCGTTCATTTTCACTTGTTTGATATGTTAATACACAACATCTAAAAAAATACGCTGTTCACATTTGAAAGTGTTGGGCTTCTACATAAAATGTTTGCTGGGGGGAAAAAAACTGCCATTGCCCAAGGCATTGTGCTTTTAGTTTATCTGTCCGTCTTATGAAAACAATATTTGCATGTTGGAAGTTGAGGATTTTTTTTCCTCCGAATGTCTTCTTGGAACCAAGGACAAAAATGTCTGGAAATGACAAGGTCAAATTGGGCGTCACCACTTTTTTGCCTGAAATTGATCATGAGAAAATGTCCATGATTCAATTTATGTGCTGGCATCCACACAAGGTTGCACTTTAAACCCAAACCCTGTATTATTCTTGCAAACATTCTTATTTATAGACAATGCAATGGAATATCAAACATTTTGAGTTGAGTTTAAGTTAAGAACGTCCCACTCATCAGTTCTAATGAGAACTGTCTGTTCTCTTAGATTGAGTAATATTACCGGTACTTAGTCTACAGTTGTTTTGTACATGACATACAGTACATAAATTGCAGAGGCAAAATGGTTTAATGTTAAGAAATAAACAAAGAAATCCAGTGGTGTAATGAGCTCATCCACCAGTATTATTAGGTGACCAAAAATATATTTGTAGAATTACGCTACACCCTGAAAGTCAAATGAGACACTTTCTGTATTTATAGACTCCGATGTGACATTCTCTGTAGTGTTGGACTCAGTGTTGACACACAGGGCTCGTTTTGGTAGATAGGGCATCAATTGCAGCAGATCCTGATTTTTGCGGAAGGCTCACGACACGTGTTTGCCAACTAACTGAGCAGTCCGCTTTGAGCTAAGCTGGGCGTTTAGGCGCAGCGAGGGAGTGTCCGAAAAGATCCTTCTGGCCTGACCGACAATTAGGTGGCAAACAGTCAAGCCAAACTAATGCCTGCTGAGACCACGTCTAAGTCTTTGTAGAAGGTAGACCGCTGGTCTAACATGATATTGGTGAATTTCATCTGGCCGCTGGCAGACAGATGCAGAAGTCCGCGGAAATATTTAAGTCGCCAGCAGTTATCACCATTTCATTCTGTATTTAATAAGTACACGCTCACATTGTCTGTTACCACACCACGGCCAGAGCAGTGACAATGCGCCACTCATGCACGGATCACTGCAGTTACACATCACCCTCTTCTGCACAGAGATGTTTCCATGCGAGACTGTGAGTGAGGGAGCGAGAGGAGCCACTTCGATTGACGGCGACTGAAGTTGGTCCGCTCACTCTCACATTCACTGGTCTACGCTCATCTGCGAAATTACCAACACCGGTCTAACCCACCTCTGCCGCACATTTGCACCACCCGCTGCAAAGGATTTAGACCATTCACAAAAATTAAGCCCATAGTGTCACTGATAAAGCTGCTCAGGCCACATCTTTGTACACATAATTCTTGAGTCTCTGGTGGTAAACCCACCACATGTAGAAGGTGATAGTTTTCTTGCTGACAACAAAAGTGCATCCAGTATTGAGGCCTGCACATAAGCATGGAGTGCAAATCAGATCTTTGGCACTGTGTGTTGCTGTGAATCTGTCACAGGGACAAAGCACAGCAGATCACTTCCCCTCTGCAGATGAGTGTTGTTTGAAGGCAAGGTGGGAGGCACGGGAGCATCTGGAAATTGACACCTAGTGTCAGGTTTAAATTTAGTCTGCCACTGAAAACTGTACAATTTTTTCACAACTCAGTAGAGAAAAGTCATTTTTTTGTTGCTGTTAAGATCTGATTTAGATGCAAAAGACTGAAACTTTTTTCCCATCACTTCACCAAGAAGCTGTTTTTTCCGCCTGAAGGTACAGAGGTGTTTATAACAATGATCGCAATGTAAGAGGCTATTAATGAGGAAATAATTTGGATTTAACTTCTGTGCTGTTTTGCGAATCTATGCCTTGCACCACAAAATAATAACATAACAGTTTTCTCATTATTCAGGTTCAATTGTGTAATTCCACACTGGCATCCTTCCACTTCCAATGGTGATTTAATTTATTTTTAAAAAATCCAGAATGCCTGTTGGCTGCTAAAATGGTAAGTGTTGTCTCGGACTGTTTAGGGGCCAGCTACATAGTGTATACAGTACATCCCATAAACTTATATTGGAGACCCATGCAGACTGTTTTTAATTACTGCTTATGAGAAATGATGGAAAGTGTTAGAGTGGCATTTCTGGGAATTTCAGAAGGAGAAGCAAGTGGGGGGAGATAGGTGGGGCGAATTGTATTAGGCACAAGGTACATGGAGTGTGTTCTCTATGGGGTTTGAGGGAAGTGATGTTGCATTATTAATTTGATAATTAATAATTATTTCGCCTTCCACCTTCCAGCCAACACAGCGTGTGCTGGATATCTATCTATCTATCTATCTATCTATCTATCTATCTATCTATCTATCTATCTATCTATCTATCTATCTATCTATCTATCTATCTATCTATCTATCTATGTAAGAAGTAAGATATGTTCTCATTCTCTATTTTTTTGGGAATGGATGGTGGAATATAATGCCTCAGTAGTCAGAGTAAAATAACAACAACCCTGGGTGTTTCTTTTATATGATAATGGTTATTGTGACATGATTTGTAGTTATTCACATTTTTGCCATCTGCGAATGCAGACATGTATATGCATATTAATTACCTCAGCGCACACACACAGATGCACACACAAAGAATTGCAACACAGCTGAGGCCAGCAGCTGGTCTCAATATCCTGGTGTGTGCGTGTGTGTTCCTGGTGTGTGTATGTGTGTGTGTGCGCACGCGCATATGTGTGTGCGGTGTTGTGGTGGTTCAGGTGGGGGCGAGGCTGGTTTGTTGGCACTCAGTCTGACTGGAAACACTTTAACAGTCTGGATTAAGGGATCACTGTGAGTGTCTGACAAACATTGGATTACGGTTGTAATCTTGGCCTTGACGGTCCAATCCATTCTGGATTGTCATTGCGCCTTTTTACACCTCTCTTGATTTATGACTCAAAATAAGCTTTCTTAAGAGCTTTTTCATTCTGATGTTTTGCGATTGACTGGTGACCAGTCCAGGGTGTACCCAGAGTCGCCCAAAATCAACTAAAATAGGATCCAGCTCACCCGCGACCCTAATGAAGACAAAGCTTTATCGAAAATGTCTGATTGGATAGTTATGAAGTTGTCTCTTTGATTTACTTTTAAATTTTCTGCAATTGTCACTTTAAGTTTCTCTTTTGAATGTTTTATCTGATGACTAGAGTCTGTGTGGAACCATTTGGGTAATTCCTGTTGTGCATAGTTGTGTGTTATACCAATCCCGAATGTGGCCGGCAGTGCTGGCAGATGTCTTTTGGTTGGAGTTATGTTTGCTGGCTGTCTCTTGAGGGATTTGCTGAGACATTTGGCAGACAGAGGTGATAGGCTCAACTACTGCATATTTGGTCAGAGTTTTATTTGTATGACACAGGTAATTAGCACCCTGCAGTGATACTGATAGTGTGGTTGACAGTGATGCAGCTGGGATGGTGCTGTCAGCAGGACAGATGAAAAAAAAAATAAAAAACTGTCAAAAAAGGCTGATTTGGTCATTTGGGAGATGGTGCATGAATTAATCCTGTCTCTGCAAAAAACTTGTATGTTTTATATTGCTCCGTGAATTACATCAATGTTCTTTATCTGGTTTTGTGTGTTAGTTGATGTGGCCTTTCCCAAGACGAATGGCCAAGAGTTTTGCCGTGGCACACAATCCCTTTCTAACTCAACAAAAAATGCTGAAATATTTTCCAGCATTATGAGCATCACTTTCCTTGACTAGTTTGCCTTCTTTTCCCTCAATGGTATTCTGGAATGAAGGAGCAGCCTGTGTGAAACGACAGTGCCCTTTAATGGTGATGAGCCTGAAGCCTATGTGTAATTGGAAGGCATTGGCCTGTAGCACCATGATGACGACTGCCCTCTCAGCCTAAAAGTGTTCTCGTTACCCTGAATGGCTTTCAAAGGGAGGTGACAAGCTGAAGTTCAAAGCAAGATTAGATCTGATATGCCCATTTAATAACCCCAGATAAGAGTGGCAAAGAGTGACAGAAAGATACAAGTATTCAACAAGATGAACTTGAGTCAACAATTCTACTTAAAGTTGCTCAAACAAGTGCTTCATCATCCTCCCATAACGCATTATAGAATTTAGGTGCGCAAATATGAATGTGTAAATATGTAACATGTCCTCCCACAAAAGGATGAAATTTCCTTTTCAGCAACTTTGCTCCTTCCAACAAAATAGTGTATCCTTAACTAAAACACCCAATAAAGATGAGACGTGCTAGACTGAAAGTGTTTTTTTATGGCACAAAAATCTTGTATTTTGTCATTTCAAATCAGTTTAAAGGGTTAATACACACATTACTGATAAAACGTGATTTTGATAACCCCAATATATTTATTATTATTTAAATTATTTAGGGCATTGCTTTTATCGACTGAGTACACATCTACTGAATTCGTGTATGAATGCAAAATCCAAGTGCTGATAAAAATATGACAGTATTTCCAGCTATAATTTTCGATAAAGTTTATCATCATTAGGTGTGCTGGAGCCTATCCCATCTGACTTGTGCAATAGGTAGGGTACACCATAGACTGTTAGCTAGTCAATCGCAGGTTTCATTAAGAAAACTAACATTCACTGTCACATTTACACCTATGGATAATTTTTAGAGTCTCCAATTAAATGAATTAATGTTTTTTGGGAATGCGGAAGGAAACATGCAAACTCCACTCAGGAGTGCCTCAGCAGAGATTCGAACGCAGACATGCCAATAGTTCACCATGCTGCCACCCACTATACAAAAAGAAATATGACCAATACGATATGAAAAATCAACTCGCGATCTTGCATGTCATATATCAGGAGTGAAAGCTTTTGTTCTGCTACCATGCCAGCCGAGCAATTGAAGGCTCTGTGTTGGCATTTTGTTTCTTTGTCACAGTCTAATGATGGCCCCTGAGAGAAACCGAGTCCTCCAAAGGCCTACCGTAGCTACAGATCTTTTATGCTTGCTTCCCAAAAAAATTAATAAATCAGAACCATGGCCATGACTGCAACAGCTTCTCTCAGATCTTTACTTCAGTGACTGGAATGTGCAGAATCGGCTCACCACTGGACTAAATAATGTAACCACTGACCGCTGTTTTATGTAGCACTCAATCAAAAACTCCAATGTGATTGTCTGTCTGGACCTCACAGATAATGAAGTCCAGAGTCTGTTACTTGTACCATATTGTTTATAGGCTTTAATCATGCTACACTAATCAAATTAGCTAGTGACTCAGATAGAATGTGGCAGTGAATTGATGGCAGCATCAAACAGGGATTAAAAGTAAAGCAAATCTCTCTTCCTTTGTCAAATAACGTATGGGTTAAATCCTTATCGGTTATCCCGACTCTATATTGTAAAATGGGCCCTTTATTTCTCAACTGTAATCGGTTGAGAGACATAAATAGTTATATCCAACTGTATTAGGAGCCATATTGTTTGCTATCAGTCCCTCAAAACCGCAAATGGAATCAATTAGTAGTTAATGAAGTCTCTAGTGATCTTGTTTGGGCCCCCCACTACCCAAATGCCATATTCCTGCACTCACTGCGTATGCACCAGGGTCCTCATTACACAGTAAATATTTCATTTAGTCTGGACTGTAGATGTTCAGGTGTGCGTGCCTGTGTCAAAGTGAGAAAAATGAAAGATAAAAGAACCAGATGAGCAGCCTGTGATCTCTTAATTATCTGACATCAATATTAAATAACACAAATTATTCAAATCCCCTACTTTTTTGCTCAGTGATAGAATTTAGCTTTAGCTTGTCCTGCCCGGATTTTCTGTCATCTTACTTCAGATTTTGAGTGACTATGTTTGTTCAAAACCTTTATGCTTTGTCTCATAATGGCGTTTCACATTTGCACTTTTAATAAGTGTTCCCAGTGGGAAGTATAAATAAAAATTACTCTGGCCATTTCATAAAAAGTTTTAGGGACAGTGCCATTTGTTCCATATTTTTACTACTTTTATCAGTCATTTTCTCAACTTGATTCCCTTCTCCATCATTAGGTCAACTCACTTCCACACTGTAATTTTCTTCCTTTCCCCCTGCTCTGTCTCTCTTTATCTTGCTGTCTGGTCTGCACGCAGTCAGTGATTGCTACCTGAAATAGAGACTTGATTGGCTGAGTAAGGTCAGGTGGGATGGCTTAATTTGCATGCCGATACTTTGTACATTTTATCATCCCCCAAAGCACTACCGGAAAGCCTATAATGGCTGTGCATCTTAAAATAAAAGCGCTCCGTAGGTTTCGAATCATAACCCTTCATTTTTGACTGTAGGTGTATGGGGCAGCTTCTGGGTCCCGACCCCAACCGCAATCTATGAGTCACCTCTGCTTTAATAAGTTACTCGTCCATTAAAAAACTGTGCACGTCACACTTTCAATTTTCTTTGTTAAAAAAAATGTGTCACTCTCAAGAATTTCATAAGAACACACCACAAACCAAAAGTGTCACCACTGTCTGTGTGTTTTGTGTAACATTTCAAAACTTTTAAGTGGATTTCCAACAATATTCTGGTCAAATGTGTGTGTCTGTAATAATGGCTTCCTATTATGATCAGGTAGTCATTTTGTAATTGTCTTGACTTTAGTATGGCACAATGCTATCTTCCCAACCTCCCTGTCATGCTTTGAGTTGACGTTCAAGTGCAATGTGAACATGAATCAGGAAACAAATGTGATTGATTTGGTCTGTGACTGCAAATCAGTGGCTATTGAAAACTGGCTGCTCTTCAAGTTTGAAAACTCGTGTCTGTTGAACTTGTAAGATCGTCCTTTCTTCACATTTACCTCCACAAAGTTTGAAGCAGACTTTTCTAAAGCAGCAATTTGCCTTTTTATTCTCCTAAACTTTGTTGTTTTAGTGTCACTGTGGTGTTGAAGCTACTGTATATGAACAATTGGCTTTGTTTCACTCCAGCAAAGCTTTTGTGTCACTGATGCTTGAGAGTCTTTTTTGGGAATTCTCTGAATTCAAAACTGAGAGGGGTGTTTACCAGTGTTTATTTGTGTTTTGTTACCCATTTGTGACAATGTAATGGCCTTGCTCCACTGGGTAGGATCCTAGTGCTTTTACAAAGATTTAATCATGTGTCTCTGGGTTGGACTATCACCCTGGGGAAAAGTAGAAATCCCAGAGGAGAGAGGGTCTTCGCCTTGCACCGAAGAAGCCAAAAACAATTGGCATTATTTTGTTGCCTTATAAAACAGTCCACAGAGATTTAGAAAGGGCTTCTTCATGTGAGACTGACATTAGTGGCCATATCGAGATCATGACCATCAGTGCTAGAATGGGTAAATAGAAAAGACACTAAAAGAGAAGGATGATTAAATCAAAGGTAGCATGGATAGAGATTTCATTATTTCCTTTTTTATGTGACAAGATGCCATAACTATGCCTTTGCACCCAACAAAAAGAAAAATAACCGAAGACAGTTAGAAAGGTATGACAAAAAAAAAAAAAGCATTCTCTTGCATTTATAGTCAAGCAGAGTAAATGATGAAGAGAAGAGTAAGTCTCATTCAAATCTCAATTTCTGAATAAACATAATAAATGTAGCCATTTTCCATATCTTTTGCACTTAGTTCCCGGTTTTCCCATGCGGAGAAGAAGGAAAGCCACACAGCTGCGCAGTTTTCTAGCTGGGTAATCAATAAAATTATTCTTCAAACCAACCTTTGCTGTATTCCTGTGAGTAAGTTCACCACGGCACTTTATTGCTGTTGCTGTTTGAAAGGTGAATTTAACTCGACATTTGATCATTCTCTGAAATTGATTGTTTTCACTGTCAGAACGTTTTTTTTTTAAAGTCATTAAAACAATGGCTTTTGTCCTCCTGTTATTAACGGTCTCATATTTTGCCAAACCAACATTTGGGATGTTTTATTGTCTCTATGGTGTCTCAATAAACCTGCAATATGAATTTAAATCATTCATGCATCCCTGCACTCCAGACCTTTTTCTGCCGAGGCCTGAAATCGGGTCATTTATATTTCTCAAGATCTCCGTCTACATCTCCGCTCCGAAGCCAGCGCTGTCAACATAAATACGTTTGCGCTCACAAATGGTTCTTCTACACGGAGGCAACCAATCAGAGGAAAGGGGGCGGTCTTAGTCAAATATGGACAAACCAGATACAAAACTCGGTCAAACAGAAGTAGAGGTGCCTTTTCTTGACACTCGTATTGTCATGAACGGAACCGAGGACAGGACCCAAAATGCACGACTCCTATACAAATGGACAGTTTCAAAAAAGAGAGGTTTAATAAATGGGCAGAGATCGGTACACAGGCAGGCAATCCGAAAAGGCAACAGTATCCAAAAAACGTGAGGCAAAGAGGCAAGGTCAATAATCAGAACAGGGTCTAGTTTTACGATGAGTTGGTGACGTGGAAACAAGGAATGCTGGAACGTGACAACAAGGTACAACGAACTGGCGACCAGAAAGAATGAGACAGGAGGTTAAATGCATGGGGTAATGACGGTAAACGAGGCACAGGTGTGGAAGATGCTCTCAGGAGCAGGTGCGTACAAGACAGGGGGAAGACAACAACCAGAACACACACCCATGACACGTATGACAAAACCAAGGTGTCTTTTGAAATATAATTGACATTTTTAGTCCATGTTTGAGAGTCACACTATGGAGGGCTAAAATAGCCAAAAATACGGGACCTTTAGATTATCGAAAAGCTTGCATATTTGCCCAAATACATATGAATAAAACTGTTGAAACATAATTAGAAGAGAATACAAATAAAGAATAATGTTCCACCATACGGAAGCTGGCAGAAACTTACATACTTAACCTTTTGTCCCTCCAGTCACTAAAGCACGTGGCCGTGCCATGAGAAATTAACATTTTTTACTTAATTGCTCCAAAAATTATTTATTTACAAGAAATAATGTATCTTTGTTTATTTATGCCAGTAAGGCATAGTGACAGACAGAACAGATGCTCTTCCATTAGATAGCAAGAAGTACATACAGTAATTACCAGTAATGTATCCACTTTTAGTGACATTTTTGTTTGTCGGTGTGCCGTGAGATTTTTCAATTGTAAAATATGTGCCTCGGCTCCATAAAGGTTAGAAATCACTGGACTAGGGGATGTCTTCAGATGTTTGCTGATAAAACTAGTTGCATATCAAAGCTAATTTTATTTCAAAGCTGCCTGTGCCTTGAAGGGCAATGGGCACTCCCTTGTGCCCGACACACATCCCACCCACACTATCCTGTACATGCCTGCACAGCCTGGTGTGCATGTGAGCACCAATGCTTGCATGGAAACGGCGTCCCATGGTGGCTAAAATGATTGGGTTGTGCTATTTTCTCTTTTTCCATTTGTTTTCAGTGATTCCTCTTTCATTTTAGTTTTGCTGGAGGTGCAGTGTCTGTGCGATCTTGAATATAAATCAGCCCCCCCCCCCCCGCTACCACAATTCTTCATGTTCTCCCTGCCTGCCAGGGACCTGTGGCAAAGCTAATAGATTCAGCATGCAAGCGACTTCAAAGGTGAAAGTGTGCCACAAGATGACTGCAAGTGAGGACGGACAGGGGAGGGTTGTTAAAGGGAAAATGGGGATTGTATGAAATTCTCAGGTGAGTGGAAGCCTTTACAAATGGGTTGCAGCCCTCCCATTAATTTCACTGTGCATTGTCCTCCACATTCCTTTTTCTTCTCACTTTATTTCATCATCGCTCACTTGTCCTGTAAAGACAAATTTGATCTTTTTAGTGAAGGGATGTTTCTTTCAACTCAACTAATCTTTAACTCCAATTTCTTTTCTGCGCACTCTTGCTGAATTTCCGCCATTCACGTGGACCTCAGAGTCAGCTGCTGCCCCTTGGTGAGATGGAGACAGCCTTTGTACTACGTGGATGCAATAATGGACGGGCATGTCAATTTGCTCCCTTTAAACTCTCTCACTTGTTCTTTCAAATGTCGGAGGCTGGTTGCCTTGGCCTTCCTGTGCTCTGTGGCTGCAAGCAACCAGAGAATTAAGAGCTCTTGTGGAAAAGCCTCAGGGAAAACTAGGAAGAAACAGATTTCACTTCCTGGCATGATGACTCTTGACACTTTATGTGCTCACCATCCACCAATCTGCTCTACTTTTATCATTTTATCTTTTATCTCTATTGCCCTACCAACACTGCCATCCCCCACTTCCATGATAGTTTAATTTTAAGAGTGCCACCCTCAATTTAGATACTAAGTAATTGTCTCTGATAAATCTGTGGATGCTCTGAAAAGGAAAAAATAGCAACAAGAGTAGAAATACTCGGGAGAGACAGAGACAGAGATGACAAGTCATTCTTTAAAAGAGAAAATTACTATTAATTGCTCAGTCTTGCCTGAAATAGGTGTTTGTTTCAAACACAGCATTTTCAATTCAACCTTGCGGCCATTCAACAATTCACAGCAAAAAATGGAACCTCCCCCAAAATCCTGAAGGATTTGAACAACTGAACAGTTAAAGTAGGTTAATTTGTAGTTCGCCCATGGACTCATTACCGTATATTGTTTATTTGTAGCAGCCAATATAAAGGACTCTGGTACACCTAATTTGTAAGTTAAAGTAACTAAGGTCCATCTGATTGTATTCATTTTGTTATTAGTACAGGGATTTTCTTTTTTAGAGTTTCTATGTCCAATTAGATATCCTCAGTGTCAAGACATCTCCCGCCGGAGTCCTGCAGCCCTTTAAGGTTGCATGGTTCATGACCCCTTACTGCTCTCTCAGTCAAATCTTGGAGAAACTGTCTTTCGCTGCTCAAATGTGGAGCATCAAAACGAAGGCTATGGCTGACTACTAGGCAAAAATAATCATTTGTTTTTTGTCCACGTTGTTGTGTTATTGCTTCTATCGTGATTTTTGTGAAATCTGATATGCACTTGCATTGCCTTTGTCTTTTTGATATACAGTATGTGTTAGTGAAATATATTAACCCAATTGTAAATGTTCAACAGTGTTTACCTAGAGCAACTGTACAATTTCCAGCCCACTCTGTCGCCACCATTGCTATTCAAGAACCCTCAGAGGCTCACAGATGAAAACCCATTACTGGGTCCCTCTGGCTTCACTACTAGCATCTGTCATGCTGCATTACTGCCATAGATGCTGTATGGCTTTTTTCTTGTTGTTCATTAACAACATGACAAGTGCATAGCCAGTAAAGACAAACTAGTAGGAAACAGCTCTTTGACATTGTACTATCGTAGATCTCCGCACTTGTGTGCATTGACATGCTGCAGCTTTGCTTTCAGGGTGTAGAGAGAGTAATACTTTGAGGGAGTCTTTTCAAATAAATGTTCAGTATGTCCAGAGTGCCCCAACTCTATGATAACCGAAGCTTCCATTGTGTGTATCTGTGTGCATTTGTGGTGGAATCAGAGTGACTCAAACCCCATGAAAGATATCAACCCCCAAAGTTGACCTCAAAATTCTGGAAAACCCTTCTACTTATGTATAAGGCATTTTTCCAATGCATGATTTTGCTTCTTCCCATATGATCAAAACATGAAGTATTATCTGTATTTTGTTAGTTTTTTTCAAAGAATTATTCTGAAGTTAAGCACTTTATTTGAACACTTAATACTTTTTTTTATTTACTTGTTCTTATTTTGAAATTCACAGCCCTACATTTATTTAGTAATTTAGAAAACACACAGTTGTGTTCAGATGTTTGATTACCCAGGCAGAATTTGTAAGATGGGTAAAATTCTTTAAAGAAAACACAAAGGAACAGGCGAAACATATTTCATTTTATTTTAATGGGATTCAAATTAAACGGTCAAGCATTTCAGAAAAAACATTATCATTAAACAAAACATAACCAATAGAAATTAATGATGGTTGTTGTCCAGTCATCAGGCATATTTAAAAAAAATAATATTTCACAAATCCTGCCAGGGTATGTAAACTTATGAGCACAACTGTACATATATGCAGCCATATGTACCCCTTTCACATTGGAATGAAAGTGTAGGGTACACCTTTTTATAACTAGTAGGTGGTGGTGGCATATTAGAATGAAAGTGTACACCTTTCTCATAACCTCTAGTTGGCGGTGGCATTTTGGAATGTAACTGTACAGCTTTTTCATAACCACTAGATGGAGGCATACATTTATAAAATGTGGGGAAAAAAAATTCCCATTTGGCCCTATACCCATGTATAATGTGCACTATTGACTTTTGACAGTTTTTTTTCGCGGGGGGGGGGGGTTGGGATGCACATTATACACGAGAAATTATGATAAAACTAGAAAAATAATACATTTAACTGATCTGTAGTTCAGTACTATGCCTAATGTTTATCTCTGAATAGCTCCAGCAAAACTGGAATAACTCCTTGAAAACTGCCGCCAAAAGAAGTGCCACCAATTTTTATTGCCATTTGTTCCGCAGGGCTGGATTTTCAATTCACACTTATCAGTACGTAAAAGTCGGCTTTCAAAGCCAATGGTCATCTTATCTTGCCTTTCGCTTGCTGTAAGGTCTCAGTCTTAAATTCATGCAGTTATTCCAGTGCTGGCTCATCCTCTGATCTGCTGGAGAGGAGGCTCTAAAGTCATTAGAAGCTGATAAGCTCTGACAGGGCAGTGCTTGTGGTTTAATTTTGAGTAATTAGTTTCTACGGTCAAGAAGAAGGTACACACACAGATGCATTAGTCATGGAAACCTGCACAGGGAAAATAAAAGTCTGATTGCATTGCAGAATGCATGCACTGTGCACTGTCAAATGAAGAACTTAATTGTACAGTGATCTCAGTCGGGGATTCAAGTGTTTCCCTAAAGACCCGCCAATTAATACAATATGCACATGAACAGCTCGGTCATCAGTGTCTGTGTAAATTGCAGACTGCAAACACATTGGAACTTTATAAAATATTATTGTGAGTTTCCCAACAATGAACTAAAATGGCCCAGAGGGGAGCAGCATCTAAGAATAGCCTCAGACAGGCATTTTGAAATTGACGAGGCCTTTCTTGTCTTGATGTGTGTCAGTTATCTCAATGTGTATTCAGTTTCCGTACTCTAAACTGTCAGAATGCATACATTTTACTTCAAAGTTCCTCATACTGTTGTTCAGCTTGTACCCGACTCTGTGATTAAGGTTAGGCATGTCTACAAAAATTATATTTTTCATCTGCTTTGCTATGGCCTATTTTTGTACAACGATGTGTTTTTTTTCTCTTTCTCTGTTAAACAAGTATTTCTCGCTGTAAGGCGGCACACACACACACAGGCACACACACGCACACACACACACACACACACACACACACACGGAATGAAGAAGAACCTGTCATCAATCCTGAAAAGAAAAAAAAGTAAGCTATGGCTTCAATTTAAATTTCATTTATTAGCACTTATAAGGCTGTGTGAATTACTATTTAAGTTGACTGTTTTTGCCCATCACCTGATAAAAACTTGCCAAATAATTACAAATACATGTATTGATGATGCATTAACTGCATACTTTGTGTGTGTAGAAATTATGGAGAGCGGCAAAGAAGCGTGTACTATTTAGGTTAATGTCTGCGATGTACTTTCATTAGTAGAAATCCAACTTTTTTAGGGGGTTACATGAAAATGCTATTTCATCTTGTTAAATGTTATTAAACTTGAACCCGTCGAGCTCTATGTATTATACCACTGAAGAGCCACACAAGTAGGTATTTGCACAATCAATTAACTGTGCCAATGTTATTCGTTGAACATCGATATTACCTTGATTGGTGTTGAACTGAAATATTTTGGTCATTGTTTAATGACAATAAACAGACAAACTTTTAGAAACAGCTTTCAGTTTGCAGTGCAGTTCTACATCATAGAACCCTACAAGGACAGTCATTATTAATTAGTCATTAAGTTTAAAACTTAGTCTTATTATTTTTCTCAGAACAGCGGTTTTCCTACAGCTACTGTGTTTGATCTTGATAATGATAATGTGTAGGCCTGTTACGATAATTACTCTATCGACTTATCACTGCATAAATAAAATGTACATGCTAGTATTTTCCGGACTCGATAAATTGTCATTGTTGTGGTAACCCGGTGTGCGGCTCACGCAGCAAGCCGATGGCGAGTTGGACCGCTGCACTGTGAAGTGGTATTCTACTACCGGCTAGGCTAGTACATATTAGCCGCTAGGGGGTTCGTGGACTGCCGGCGGACCGGCATTGTTGGCAAATGATAGTTGTTTATTACATTTGCTAGCGACAGTGGCACACGTTATCAATATTCAGCCAGTTGTTGACAACAGCAAGCGTATTTGATTGACAGGTGAAGGGCTCACAGTCCCGCAGCTCGAGGGTGGGCCTTATTTTTCATAATTTCAGAGCCTTATTTTACATAAATGGTGATTTTTTTATTTTTATTTTTTTTAGTCATTCAAATTTGGCAGGCTTTTTAAAACACTCTTCTCTGTGGTGTGTCAAATATACAAGCCTTTTTTTAAATGTATTGTATTTTATGTATTTTAATGGGTGAATAATTCGCTATAGCTGCCAAATGTATAATATTTGTTTAGGTGCCATTTTAATTTATATTTCACATTTACTGAGGCACTATAGAGACAATATTACATCCCAAATACTAGAAAAAGTTGTTTTGGCAAAATATGTCCTCTTTAATTCTGACAAACCACTTATGAATTAATGAGGACTCAGGGGCGAATTATGCCATTAGAGTTAACAGAATGTCAGAATAGGAAATGCAGGACTACAAAATGTCCTGCATAATATACAGTATGTGATTTGACTTGTCAATGGCCATTAGGTAGTGAATGAACTAGCAATGCAATTTTGAACTTTGAACACTCCAATCTGTGACACATTAACATGAGGGAACAATACATACGCACCTACGCGCACATGGACACGCATCTAGAGCGACTGCTCAGCTCGTTCCCTTATACAAATGCAATTAGTGTACCGTGACCAGAAAAACACACACCACGTGACATGCTTGGTTCCAGCAGCACTGTCAGCACAATCCATCGGATGGCGGTAGGGCGAGGAAGGTGACAGCTTCTGAGACCATGCTGGGAAGCTTTTTGACTGACAGGCAAGTGTTCACATCCTGTCAGCAAGCTAGAAGAGCATTCATTGACATTGTGGTACTCAACCGCCTCCTTTTTTCTTTCATGTTTTGTTTCTCAGCTCCATTACTTGTGTGTGAGTGTGAGAGGGTGATACAGGTTGAAAGAAAAAAAAAGCAATCATTTTGAAGTGAATATCTTCGAGGGTATGAGCTATCCAAGGTGACCTCTTTCTTGTTGCCGCTGTCAGGAAGCCAGGTGATTTAAAGCTACTTCAGGGGATTTTGGGGGTGGGGGCACATGCTCCTGGCATGGGGGAGACCTGCCTTCGCAAGCCTCTGGCTGTAGCAGTGACGGAGGAGTCGCTTTACCTTTGACAGGCTCTCTGCTCCTCAGAGAGCTTGATTGCTGTCACCAGGGTGCTGCCTGAGCAGTCCTGCGTTAGGTTCCATTTGGGTGTCATCGCTACATAATGAGGTTGTCCGTGGCCATTCTCCTTATGAGTTCAATCAGCGCTCATTTTGTGTTTCCTATGCCTGCATGAACAGCTGTTTGTATTTAACCCTATCCTAAATTAAAATGTGTTGGTGCTCTTCGCATTTTCTTTATGGTTAAGCTGTTACCTTAGAGTGTGAACTCCCCCAAGTGTGCACAGAGTAGGTCATGTTTGTTATGTTTATTTGAATAAAGGGTTGTGCAAAAGGGAAATTGTAGAGGTGTGTGGAATGGGTAAAGGTAGAACTATTCCATTTTGATGCAGATGCAGGAATTTTCAATTCATCATTATGAACTCGTCGACAGAATACAGGAGTTGTTTAGCAGTGTGGCGGCACGGTGGAAGACTGGTTAGCACATCTGCCGCACCATTCTGAGGACACGGGTTCAAATCTGGCCTCGCCTGTGTGGAGTTTGCATGTTCTCCCCGTGGCTGGGTGGGTTTTCTCCGGGTACTCCGGTTTCCTCCCACATCCCAAAAACATGCATGGCAGCTTAATTGAAGACTTTGAATTGCCTGTAGTTGTGAATGTGAGTGTGAATGTTTTTTTTATTTATAGTATGTGCCCTGCGATTGCCTGGCGAGCAGTTCAGGGTGTACCCCGCCTCTCGCCCGAACATAGCTGGAATAGGCTCCAGCATACCCGCGACCCTAGTGAGGATAAGCAATACAGAAAATGGATGGAAGGATGTTTAGCAGTGTATCACCTATGAGACTAATCTAAATCAAAGAAGTAACAAGATAAAGCTAATGCCAAAACACCTTTGTTCTAACTTTTTCCCTCATGTCACTTTTAATAAGCAATTCTGTCAAAGGTAGAACGCAACCCTTCACCTAGGGCTGGTAGGGAAGGAATAGCCAACACCGTTTCTTGCTTCAGTGCCTCCCTCGCAGTCCTCACATTTCTAGATTTTTCATTCTGAAGGAGTTGACACCTGACACAAAATGACATGCATGCATCACCTTAGTGCAAGTACTTAGAACAAAAGTGAGTGGCAGTTCATTTTAAGGTCATTTTAAAAGTCTCTCAGTGCAAGAAGTTGCCAGAACAAATTCAGGACATTATTACACCCTGTTAAATTGTATTTTATATTTAACACTGTACATGTGGCAGTGACACATCATTGTTCTTTTCTGCTCTCATCCGAATGCAGAATAATCGCAAATGTTTGGACTTTGGGGAATAGAAGGCTTTCAAAACTATTGCCAATGTTGAGCCCTGCCCCATTTATTATATCTCCTCATGTTGTTACAGTGCAGAAATCAATTGTGGGTATTACAGTCCAGTTGGCAGTCAGCTGGCAAGGAGACAACGGGTGGGATGAGGAGTCAGAAGGTCAGCTGGAGAAATGTTACCTGGATGAATCACCTGACCAATCAGTAGGAAAGAAAAGAAAATCCTGGTTCACCTTTGTCGAAATATTGACAGAAAACATCGCAGAGATATGCTTGGTGTACGGGGATGAGAATAAATCCCTGCTCAGACTGTGTGAACTGTAATGAAATCATATATCTTTTAACAAAGGCTATCACAAGTAACTGGGCATTTTATTCTTTTATTTTCAGTAGAAATAGGCTCTAAGGATGAATGGGTAATACTGAGTTTTTTAGTGGAAATAAGACTGAAGGAGGCGGCACGGTGGGCGACTGGTTAGAGCGTCTGCCTCACAGTTCTGAGGACCTGGGTTCAATCCCCGGCCCCGCCTGTGTGGAGTTTGCATGTTCTCCCCGTGCCTGCGTGGGTTTTCTCCGGGTACTCCGGCTTCCTCCCACATCCCAAAAACATGCATGGTAGGTTCATTGACAACTCTAAATTGCCCGTAGGTATGAATGTGAGTGCAAATGTTTGTTTGTTTGTATGTGCCCTGCGATTGGCTGGCAACCAGTTCAGGGTGTACCCCGCCTCCTGCCCGATGATAGCTGGGATAGGCTCCAGCACTCCCGCGACCCTTGTGAGGAGAAGCGGCTCAGACAATGGATGGATGGATGGAATACCGAAGGATGAATGGGAGATTTGGAATTGGCTCTTGGAATTTTATGTAATTGCATTCGGGATGGCAGGGATTCTCCCAAGGAAGTAGTCCCTGGTAATAAACAAGAAGATGGTTGCACTGAAGGAATAAAATGGCTGTAAACATCCAGCAAAAAAGGGGAAATGTTAAGAAACTTACTGAACACGCTGGGCTCAAATGAAAGCATAAAATGTGTGGAGGTTTGTTTTATTATTGAAAAGTGAATAAGTGGTCATGTAGCTGCGCAGAGATGATTGTATTCTGTGAATTTTTTTAACACAAATGTAGATTGGAGTTTGGATCTAAAGGCTCATTTCATCGGTTCTCCTGTTGAATTTTTAGTGGATGATTGTGATTTTCGTGTGTGTGTGACATTCCTTGGCCACCTCATGACTAATTTATAAAGGCCAGAAAGTGTGACGGGCAACTATAGTAGAGGAGCAGAAAGGAAACTATAAAGAAAGGATTATGGAAAATTACCAATGCAAATGAAGTAAACTGGGAGCATGAAAAAAATCAACTGAGGTCAAGAGTAAGGAGAAAGGGAGTATGATCTGAAAGATATTGTATGGATGAGATGATTGAATGATGATGAAATTTGAGTTTATACTCCAGGTCAGCGATAACGCCATAGAAGTGGTAACTATTTCCTTGATGTCACTGTTCCTTGGTCGCCTGCATGAATGCATTTTTCTGTTAGTCTTATTTTAAAATGCCATAAGAAAAACAAAGAAATTATACAATGCACAGATTACAGTTATTCTTGAGTTATATATGCGCGTAAGGAAATGTGGATTATCAGAAATTGTAATATACTTTTTTTTTTTTCCATTATTTGTTGCCTACTTCCCTTTGGTCGTCCAGTTGTTGTTGATAATGCGTATTTTGTTGAAAACTCCCACTCTGAGCACAGAAAAGCAGGTTTTCAAATATATCTTATTGATTAACAGACAGATGCACTCTGTAACTATGCGCACAGAAAATCAATTGATCTGTTCAATCATTTAAGCCTCTTGACATGCTACATTATTTACTTTGGTCTGCTTACCCACAAGCCATTTACATTGTCCAGTTGTTCAGTTCTCCAAAGTGTGTTGTTACATTTGTAATGGCTGTAGTTTTTTGTTATTTGTTAAATTGTGCAGCTCATGGAGGCAAACACGGACAGAGGTCACATGTAATATTTAGTCTATGTAAATGAATCACGAGTCACTAATGGTTTAGTGGTGCATTCGCCTGGCTCATGTGCAGGCAGTGTGAGTTCAATTACCACTCAGTGACGGTGTGAATACTTGTCTCTATATGTGCTCTTACATTTAAGGCCTGATGTAGCCCTAATATGTGTGTGCATGTGTGTGTGCGTGTGTGTGTGTGAGAGAAAGAGAAGGAGAGATAAACTTGACTGAATTATTTCTCTGTATAATCAAGTTTAAGTGTATTATGTATTTCTTTTTGTTTACTTTTATGTTTGATTATGTTTTTATATTTATGTTTTGCAGTAATGTGCTATTTTTCTTTATTAAAAACATGTATCAAAAATGCTGTTTATTTGAGGGGCTTGGAACGAATACATTTCAATTCATTCCGTGGAGGAAAATCAATATGATATACAAGTGAATTGAGTGATGAGCTTGTTCACGGAACGAGTTAAACTCATAAGTCAAGTGTCCAGTGGACTATTGCGATATTAGCCATTTGAACTGAGGACTCTGCATCTTTTTGCACAATTGTTGTTTGTTGTTGTTTTTTGTCAATGTCTTTGTCTCCAAAGTGTTCTGTAAATTGACTGTCTGTTGTACTAGAGCGGCTCCAACTACCGGAGACAAATTCCTTGTGTGTTTTGGACATACTTGGCAAATACAGATGATTCTGATTCTGATTCTGATTCTGTATGTGTTTGCAGACACTGTCCATGCATTCATTCAAATGAAAAAAAAAAAAGATTTTGAATGAAAAATGGCCTCTATACTGACAGTAGCCACTGTTTTCCTAACAACATAGAGGAGTTTAATTTTGGCTACACTTTTAACACGTGCACACACACACACACACACGCACACGCACGCATTAGGGCTACATCAGGCCTTAAAATGAAGTGCTGTCATTACCGGTAGCTCCTACAAAAGCACGCTAACAAGGACATCATCTCACTTGAGTGTAGAACCTGGTAAAATCCCTCTGCCATCCCCTCAGGTTTCCAAGACTACCTTGAATCCCCCCTCCCTCTCTGCGTCTCCCCCACTTCCCATAACCCTTTTCTCCCGCTTGCTCTCTCCCACCCTCCCTTACCTCTTGCTGTCTCCTGGTTATCCAAGCGTGTAGGACTTAAAACATCACTGGGGCACTCTAATTGGCTCCGTCCCACAGAAGAAGACCTGCCTATGTAGAACATGACATGAGAGGCACTTGTTTCTGACGTTACGTGCGTGTGTGTGTTTGAATGAGGTAATGGGCTGCTTGAAGGAGTGGGTCTTTTCATTTGTTGCATTTCTCATGAACCTTTGTGGATCAAACCATGCTTATTTCTGTGGAGTGACTTCCCTCAATGCAACCTCAATCGACAAGAGCACACTTGCTTTTTCTGTGTGTGTGTCGCTTACCACATTACCGTGCCCTCTCGTGTCTGTCTGCTCTGCTGTTGAAGCTGATGTCTTGGGAGTGGGTGTGGGTTCAGTGACTCTCAGCTCACTACATTATTTATTCCCTTTTACAACAAACATTTTCTGTGTGGCATATTTTGGACTTGGGGCGAAATCTTTCCTCTGCTCGTCAGTCACTTTTCTTTTGTCTTAATTTGTCAATGTGGTGAAATAAGTGTTGTATACCCCTTAAAATGTGACATAATAGGCCACCATTATTAACAATTTTAGTTTGAAAGGAGGCTGGGGGTACTTACATTTAACCTATTTCAAGTACATTTGCTTCCATCTAGTGGCTTTCCATGGTTAGTACAGATTTCAGATGGTTAGAAGCTGTCTCCTAAATTCCAAAGAAATGGGAGAAAAATCTAAATATAGGTTATACTTGTGTTTAATCCTAATCAAACATGGCAATGTCTCATTCCACAGGAAACAGATAAATGGTTCAGAGAGAAACCAATATAATGAGGTCCAAGAGTTATTAGTTTGACCTTTACATTTTAACACTGGCAACATGGCTGATTGTCACCTGTTCTACAGTTCACATGCAGCTATACGTCTTGTGGGTTTTTGGAATTGAATTAAATGTTTACATAGAAGATTTTAACGTTTAATATTGATCTTTTCATAAAAATTGCGATTTTATACTGTAATTTTACACCACAGCTCTGATGAATATAATGAAAACAAACCAGTTCAGTGGCAGTAAATTTGTTTTGTCATTGAGAACAATGACTGTGAAATGCCACCATGGTGGGATCCCGCCAGGCACACTTTAATCATGTTACAGAGGCACGTGCTCAAGTGGGCACATGAATATGTGTGCAGTGTCTGTGTGTTCATGAAAGTGTGTCCATAGAAGATTCAGTTTAATGTCTTAATTAACGGGAGATTTATGCAAATGGGAGAGGCTGTTATTCATGCAATCCGGGATCATGCCAGGGATTGCAAGAAGGAGGAAAAAAAACCAGATTGAATTATTATGAATTTGCTGAGCTAACAGTTAATTGAATTAAAAAAACAAAACAAAAAAGCACTGTGATTGGCTGGCGACCAGTTCAGGGTGTACCCCGCCTCTTGCCCGAAGATAGCTGGGATAGACTCCGGCACGCCCGCGACCCTCGTGAGGAAAAGCGACTCAGAAAATGGATGGATGGATGGATGGATGGATACTTGTCTGTTGCGCAGTTAGCAGGATTACCTAAAGATTGGCCTAATGCTCTCCTGGAGGAAGCAAAGACAAACTTTGCACTGGCATCACCAGACATTTGCACTATGGGCTTCCCTAAACCTGTAGTTATACATTTTTATTGTATGTATTGAACTGTAGCAACAAAAAATATAGTGGTTTTGTTTGCCTTCAGTGTTTTTTGCTTTGTTTTTGTCTCATATTATTACATATACACAAATTAATGGATAATTATTTTTGAAATCAAAAGCCAGTAAAAACTGTTTGTTCAACTACAGTATGGATCAATTTTATTTTAAAAGTGGGGTTGGAAACAAAAACATGACTGCAGTGATGCCAATTTGGAATTTTGTTACTTTAGCAAGAAACACAAAGTCGATGCACACTGTCGCGGGCCACATAAAATGACGTGGCGGGCCGGATCTGGCCGCCGGGCCACCAGTTTGACACCTGCGATTTAGACGAACAAAAACAACAGCTTTTATGTATTGTAATATTTGTCTGGCACTGTCTGCCCAAACTTTGATATTTCAGCTCACTTAATTCTTGAGAAAACACCGTGCAGTAAATTGCAGGTGTTTTGTTGTAGTTTTGACTGTGCATACACACACACACAAACACACGCACACACACTTTTACTTGACTCACATTATTGTCGAGTAACAGTATTCTTACTTGAGTACAATATTTGTCTACTCTACCCACCTCTGGAGTGGTCATCCTCTATTCGTACGCTTACGTTAAAGCAACATTTTTGCTCATCAGATCAGCCAGTTTCGTATTTGTTGCACTGGTCTTTTGTATTTTCGCGTTGAGGTGCTGCGGGTCGTGGCCCTGGTTGCGGTCCCAGCGGAACCGCGAACCACACGTTACATCGGCGACAAGAGTTGATCCGCTAGTACATCTTGTATTTATTAGAAAACGTGCCTACAATTATCTAATTAGTTAACGGATGTTAATGTTAAATGTATTAAGCGTCGGAGCGATGTTAAGGATGATGTCACAGCACAGAATGAACTAACTTCAAATTCAGAAATATAAAATAAATAAAAACAGAAAAATATTGTACTGAATATTTTCCTTGAGGATGCATTTGAGATTAGCCTTCGAGTTGGTAATAGTGAAAAATGAAGTGAAACAGACAATGATTTGAGTAAATTCTTTTCCAGAATGAGAGTGGTTAAAGAGGAGGATGCTATTCATGTGGCACAGCTTGAAGCAGGCATCAGTTGCAGGTAGAGATGGGCTTGGCTCTAGTTGGAGGCCAAAACAAAAAAAGCAAAGAAATGGAGCAAATTTAATTTTAATCTTAAATTTGTACATCAACATTTGTACTTATACATGTTTATTTTGCCTTATTGTACTCTTCAGAGTCTTCCAGCTGGCTTAATTTATGTTAAAATAAAAAATAATTCTCTACGCGGGCCCGGGGGATCCCCGCAGACCCTTCCTACAATGTTTTTTTTTTTTGTCACCTTTTTCATGCCTTTGGTATTTGCACGTCTGCTCATCCCATCGTCAACCGAGTCTGCCCTTCCCTCACCCCCCATACCTTCTCCATCCTTGTTCAGTCTCGACTACTCCCGTATTGATATTGCTTCTCTCTCCTTTTTAACCTCCCTCACAAGTTCCTTTATAAGCTTCAACTAGTCCATAACTCGGCTGCACGTATCATCACCAAAACCCAGTAATTTCACCACATCGTCTAAACCCTACAGCAACTGACTCCCAATCAAACTAAGAATCAATTTCAAACTCCTCCTGTATACCTTTTAAGGCCATCCACAACCTTATCCATATCTGTCTGACCTCCTCCACATTGCCACTCTAGCCCGCACCCTCTGATCCTCCGCCTCCATCCACCTGACGGCACCCTCCTTAAGATCCAAACTTAAAATACACCTTTTCAAGGTCGCCTCCTCAGTTTTTATTTTGACTTCTTTTTATAATTATGTTTTATTGGTGTCTTATAGGTTTACAGTCTCCTTGAGGGCCTCAGAAGGCACTAACAAATAAAAAGTATTACTATTATTATTATTATACTAATGACAAGACAACAGATGGCCACCTCTGATGTTTTAGGAGCGAACACAGAGTGATATATGAGGCTTTTCCATTGCTCCCAAAAACTTTATATACAGTACAAAGTGCAGATTTAGTTTCACAACCATTTTCATAAAATATGAACACATTTTACCTTGAAATCGTATTGTTCATCAAATTATTTTATTACATGTAGTGGATGTTAAATAACAGTTTTGAATATTAGTTTTTTTATTGAATATGTGCAATTGCTTTATTAAACATGGGAGGACACAGCAATCTACAGAAGAAATTCGAATAAGAAGTCTCCTGGTTTCGCACTGAATTATTTGGCTTCACAGGAATAGTGTATTTTTATATACAAAAATCTTTGATTAGACAAATAAACCCCTTTTGTAAGCACAGTGGGAGTGCACTATGTTTTGTCATTATTTTGTACATGTGAAACTTGAATTACTCTTTTGGGGAGGATGTAGGCCAATTGTGCTTTGTGGAATATTTTTACCTTCATAGCATACTTTTTGTTTTACCATTAAATCATTCTCTTCAATCGTGTATAGTGTTTTAGTTTGGTTAAAACTATACCTCCTGCCTTTTACTTCAGTGTCACCAAAAAAATTAATCCACAAAATATTAATAATTATTTGCTCCTAATTAAGTGTGAGCTAACAAGTTCAGTGATGCTGAGATACCACAATTAATCTTTGCAGTTATTGAGGGAAGTTGAATGTCAAAAAGCTTAAAGCAAATATTATGAGATTATCATCCGGAATGGATGTGTGTGTGTGTGTGTATGTGTGTGCATCGTGCATGTGAAAGCGAGAGAATCTGTTCAATTCCCGGTCAGTGGGGTAGTGTTAGCTCCTCGCATTTGTACTGATTAGGTAAGGAGGCATTCCATGTTACATTTCCAATGTCAAACTACTACCGACGACTACACTACTGTTTAACCAAAGCATCACATTTATAAATTTTCATAATACATTCTGCTGATGTATCATGTGTGAAACTTTAACTTCACATTGAGCCAGTGTATAATGCTACTGGAATATTAGGTACACCTGCACAATCTAATGCAATCCAATGGGATGAGTTGTGTCCAAAATATAAACGTAATTCCATAATTCACAGCATTTACTGTTTTACTGCAAACTATTATTGTTCTGTATTCAAAACTAAGGCCCCACCGTGTAAATCAGGGGTGTCAAACTCATTTTTGCCGCGGGCCACATCGTAGTTACGGTTTCTCTCAGAGGGCCTTTATGATTGTGAAATATAAATGTTGAATCACCTCCTTATATTATTACAAAGACAACAAGTCGATGGATGACTAGTTTTGAAATAAAAAGTCAAGGGTAATACTTTGTTCAACTATTATTCCAGTTACTGTACTGTAAAAAGGGTGTTGGTAACAGTATCAACAGGTCTGATCACTTACTGTATTTGTTTATTGCATAGTTTTGAACAGTGCAGCAGTGGACAAGAAAAGCTGCAATCTGTATGCTAAGGTGCAAGTTTGTACCTTAGAAGGAATCGTCCTCTCGGCTTACAATGCCCTGTGTTTCTCGTATAGGCCACGCTGAGTTTGTTTATCTTGATTGTACACATGACACTCGGGGTCCTCCTCTCGTCACGTCCTTACCTAGATGCACAATTTCACACAAGTCTATTTTTACCATCTTGTTCCAGCTGTGCTCGCTGAGGTATCGCCTTGTAGAAAAGAAGGCCCATGCTGTGTGAGGCCGCAGCCCATGAGATCCTTGGACGTTAGAATAATTGTCGAATGTTGGTTATGTAAGCAGTGGACCAGAGTTCAGCATGTCTTGTATTGGAATCGTGAGGGATGGACTTGATCGTAGGTGGACTTATCAAATGATGCCTGAATTCTGTTCTCAGCTATTTGTTTCAAACTCTGCCAGCACCTTTTATTGCTGTTTTTCCATTACGCTGTACTGGTTGGTTTCGTCTCATCTTGGCTCTCTTTAGGTGCCGGAAACTTCGTTTTCCACTGCAGTTTTAGTACTTCCCTGGTGTGGCTTGTCGTCATGGCAACGCGGCATGAAACTACTGTGAGAGATAAACAGTGGAGAATATTGGTGGGGTTAGACCTTTGGGGATATCAGGGACCCCACTGTTTGGGAAAGCTCCTACCATCCAGGGGAACAAACAAAACATTTAAAGTGTAAACAGTAACAGGTTCAGACTGAGGGAAAAAAAGAGAGTGCACTGTTATGGAATATGCGCGTTTTGTAATATTGTTGAAAGGAAACTGGCCAATTAGTAGCGGAGGTGGAGGGTGTAAAGTGCCAGATGTTTAGCTCCATGGTTCTGACGGAAAGTACTGTAGCTTGAGTGGAATGGCAGCTATGACGTCGGTTGTTTCCCTTAATGTGGCTGCTCTCCCTCATACCTCGCTGGATTCTAGTAAAGATCATTTAGGAACATTTGATACAGTATAAAATGCTGTACTATGCGTCATGGACTGAACATGTATGTAAAGTACCCATTACACTTTTGCTATACCCTTTTGGTGTCTGAATGTGTCATTGAACACATCTGAAAGTATGTCTTACTGTGTTCCTCTCCCCTGAGTTCCTGGAAGACGAACCTGTGTGTTTCACATTCAGCGCAGACAGCTCCCGGGTTCATGGTGGTGAAAAGTAAATATTGACAAAGACGTCATCAGCTTTTAAACAAAAGAAATAGTTCATGTCTAAGTGCTAAGAATAAAACTCAACAAGAAGGAACAACTTGCACCCTCCTTCCATTCTTCACCAGCCGAGTGCCGCTGCTGCACTTAAAGGGGAACTCAGCGCTTCACAATTTTACAGATAAAATTTATTTTACCCCTTTGGCTTTATAAAAACAACCCTCATGCACTGAGTTGTGTGTGACATTTCAGCTGTGTGGGAATTCAGCATATCATATGATTGAACAATCTATCAGAATTATCAATATTGAGAAAAAAAAAGCAAAAGGTGTCACTTAAGAATTTTCCATCTTTGAAGTCCATCCTTATTAAGGTCGTAGGTGAGCTGGAGCCTGGACTGGTCACCAGCTAATTGCTGGACACATGTGCAGAGACAAATAACTATTCACACTCACATTCACACCTATAGATAATTTACATGGAATCTTCGATTTACTTAACATGCAGTTTTTGGTTTTTTTTCATAATGTGGGAGGAACCCCGAGTAAGCCCATGCAAGCATGAGAAGAACATGCAAACTCCACACAGCAAGACTTGAGCTGAGATTCAAACCCCAAAACTCAGAACTGTGCTAACCACTGAGCATTGTGTTTTTTTTAAATTATTTTTATGGACCCCTTGGTGGTCCCTCGACTTCAGTGTTAGCAGCTGTTGCAGCTCTGTCAACCACGTGACCAGCATGTGCGTCATTCAGGTTCACATAAAACTTGACAGCCCCTTGTTTTCATGCTACACGACGTAGAGTTTCTGCTCTTTGAGGGAAAAAATTGAATTCAGTTCAGTCAGTATTCTAAGGTATTTGGTTTGTTTTGAATTTTGTGCACATTATCAAACTGTAAATTACAAAGATATTTTGGATTGTATGCCAGAGTGAGGATAAATTGACCTTATTTTGTGTGTTTACTACACCTCTATGAATAAAAGTGAGTCAATTTAAAACAGTGCATATCATTTCAGGCTCGTGTGGCGGTTGAGCCTTTGAGGTTTCCTCCTGATGATTACAATCCCATGGAGGATAATAAAGAAATAAACTGTTTTATTGTAAAGCAGTTTCCCTATGAAATATTAATTGCTAAAGACAATTTCACATCCCACCCTATTCAAGCTTCTTCCAATGTACACTTGAAATATAGTTTAGTTAATATGGAAACATCTGCATTCAGTAATGGAAAAGGCCAGCCACAAAGCATGTTCATATTTAATAGAGCATTTTTTAGTGATGCTATATTGTAAAAGCCACTTTAATGCAGATATGTTGTAATGGGCGAATTTGTATAACTCTATTGTATTTATTTATTCATGCATTGTATAAGGACCTGCGGGTCATAGCGAGCCTTGCTGCTGACTCAAGGACCGGTGTCGGGTCTAATTTTTGGCCCCGAAGGTGATCCATGTGTTAAAGACATTCAGGCTGTGAACAGATTCTGTCTGTTGCCACCACACTGAGCGCTTAATGAGCAAAATAGCTATTTTCTTGTCGTTTTTCTATGCTGTGAAACGATATACTGACAAGTTGCCATGGAAACAGCAGATAGAGACCACTAGAAGGAGATTGTCCTCCCTCGAGCAAATGTGTGTGTGTGTGTGTGTGTGTGTGTGTTTGCAGTAAGATTCTTGAGTTCTGTACAACAGGCACTGTAGTACCCCTTGCAGTGTTTTACTCTTTTTATACAAGATACACCTGCATGGGGCAAACTTTTTTTTATTGTCACCATTCAGTTAAAATGATCAGTTTTCACTGTTACAATCAGTCTTTACCGTAAGTATATATGTTTACTGGCCTTGGGATTTCATTTATGAAATCCCATGTCGACAATTCGGAATGCATCGCCTCACTCTCCTTTCAATAGTTGAGTTGTGCTATGCGAGGTGACCTTTCCCTTTTTTTCATATGCACAGAAGTATCTGAATTCTGCTTAGAATTGACACATTCCCACTTTTGACCTCGACAAGATAGTCTGTAAAATATTGGTAGTGTTGGAGAAAATGGGCTGTCTTATTGGTTCCCATACTCAACATATTCAACAGTCTCTCTGGAGGAAGGTTCATTCAGCCCGAGGCAAGATTGACCCGACTCACCCACACCTATCAGCACAGTGACGAATGGCCTAATCATACATTGGTAGATCGAAATTGGGTCAAATGAAAAAAAACAATAAGAGAAATGAACACGAAAACATCAGTGGGTGCCGAAAAGATGTGGAGTAAATCTATATTTTTGCTCTCTGACTAGAAAGACAACACATTTCTCTTTCACTCATCCCTTATTTCAGATTTATACAGACAAGCTATTCCATGATTTTAGCCAACATCCATGTTGATTATAGTAATTACTGGGTTATTTTCTGAGATATCTTGAGGGACAGAACCACGCTGATTAAATTTGAGTCACGCCTCTCAGCTGCTGCCGTGTCATGTATCAGTGATCCCTACTGCAGCATGAAAACATGGTGACATCTCTATCAGTTAGCTCCTTTTGATTCAATCTGCTCGGTTGGAAATCAAGTCAGCCTAATTCAGTTTTCTATGTATGAATCAGAAATGGTTCTTAAATTGAATATCATGTCATGAGATCAGATTTTGTAGCAATGCTGATGAGAAACCAGTCAAGGACAAAAACGTATGTGTAGCCTGAAAAATTAAGTTCACTGCATCTCATATACAGTATATATAGTGTGTGTGTGTATATATATATATATATATATATATATATATATATATATATATATATATATATATATATATATTACACACACACACAAAGCAAGTGTGCTCTTGTCGATTGAGATTGCATTGAGGGAAGTCACTCCACAGAAAGAAGCATGGTTTGACCCACAAAAGTTCATGAGAAATGCAACAAATGAAAAGACCCACTCATTCATACGGTAATTATACATTAAAACTGCCTCACATATATTCATCCATCCATTTTCTGAGCCGCTTCTCCTCAGTAGGGTCGCGGGCGTGCTGGAGCCTATCCCAGCTGTCATCGGGCAGGAGGCAGGGTATACCCTGAACTGGTTGCCAGCCAATCGCAGGGCACAAACAAACGAACAACCATTCGCACTCACAGTCATGCCTACGGGCAATTTAGAGTCTCCAATGAATGCATGTTTTTGGGATGTGGGAGGAAACCGGAGTGCCCGGAGAAAACCCACGCAGGCACGGGGAGAACATGCAAACTCCACACAGGGGGATTGAACCCGGATCCTCAGAACTGTGAGGCTGACGCTCTAACCAGTCGGTCACCGTGCCGTGTGTGTGTGTGTGTGTGTGTGTGTGTGTGTGTGTGTATATATATATCCATCCATCCATCCATTTTCTGAGCCGCTTCTCCTCACTAGGGTCGCGGGCGTGCTGGAGCCTATCCCAGCTGTCATCGGGCAGGAGGCGGGGTACACCCTGAACTGGTTGCCAGCCAATCGCAGGGCACATCGAAACAAACAACCACTCGCACTCACAGTCATGCCTACGGGCAATTTAGAGTCTCCAATTAATGCATGTTTTTGGGATGTGGGAGGAAACCGGAGTGCCCGGAGAAAACCCACGCAGGCACGGGGAGAACATGCAAACTCCACACAGGCGGGGACGGGGATTGAACCCTGCACCTCAGAACTGTGAGGCTGACGCTCTAACCAGTCGGCCACCGTGCCGCCTGTATGTGTGTGTGTGTGTGTGTGTGTGTGTGTGTGTGTGTGTGTGTGTGTGTGTGTGTGTGTGTGTGTGTGTGTGTGTGTGTGTGTGTGTGTGTGTGTGTGTGTGTGTGTGTGTGTGTGTGTATATATATATATATATATATATATATATATATATATATATATATATATAACAACCATATATGTGTGTGTGTGTAGGCAGCACGGTGATTGGCTGCACATCTGCCTCACAGTTCTGAGGACCGTGGTCCAAATCCCGGCCCCGCCTGTGTGGAGTTTGCATGTTCTCCCACATGTCTGGGTGGGTTTTCTCCGGGTACTCCGTTTTCCTCCCACATCCTAAAAATATGCGTGGTAGGTTGATTGAAGACTCTAAATTGCCCATAGGTGTGAATGTGAGTGCGAATGGTAGTTTGTTTATATGTGCCCTGCGATTCGCTGGCGACCAGTTCAGGGTGTACCCTGCCCCTCACCTGAAGATAGCTGGGATAGTGCTCCGGCATGCCCGTGACCCTAGTGATGATATGCGGTAAAGAAAATATATATATATATATATAATATGCACAGAATGTAGTATGATGATTACTGCAGACACGGTCTGGCAGTGTCTAACACATCTAGCTTGCATGCTTGCACTTATTATAGACTGTAAAATAGAGAAACCACTGAATGAATATAGGACCTGCAGCGATCTTGTCCAATTGTGGATGTTCCCTCTGACAGCCAGTCATCTCTTGGGGATAGTTATGGAACAGTTCATGGTTCAAATGGTTTAAAAACACGGAAAAAAATATTGTTGAGGTATGGTGGGAGCACTACTGCAACCTTTTTGTGTTAACAGTAAAACAAAGTTATTATTGATCATGATCATATAGGTCTTTGTAGACATGATAGTTAGGGTAGCAGATATTTATTTACTAATACTAAAACCTATGGTATGGATTGCATTACTGCAGAACATCTAAAATACGCCAGCTATAGACTCAGCCCTGTGCTATCCATGTGCTTTACGGGTTTCTTAATGTAATTTATGTTGTTACCGTTAGTTCTTGTGCTTAAAAACTATCCATCCATCGATTTTCTGAGCCGCTTCTCCTCACTAGGGTCGTGGGCGTGCTAGAGCCTATCCCAGCTATCATCGGGCAGGAGGCAGGGTACACCCTGAACTGGTTGCCAGCCAATCGCAGGGCACATACAAACAAACAACCATTCACACAGGCAATTTAGAGTTTTCAATTAACCTATCATGCATGTTTTGGGGATGTGGGAGAAAACCGGAGTGCCCGGAGAAAACCCACGCAGGCACGGGGAGAACATGCAAACTCCACAAAGGCGGGGCCGGGGATTGAACCCCGCTCCTCAGAACTGTGAGGCTGACGCTCTAACCAGTCGGCCATTGTGCCGCCTGCTTAAAGACTAGTAAATTGAATCATATAGACAATTATCAACCTATTGCATTACACAATAGAGGAAAGGATCCCACAAACAAAGTTGTCGTGACCACTGACAATCAGTTTAGCTTAAAATGAAAACATAGTGCTGACCTTTGTCTTTACTGTATGCTCTCGAGGAGATTGTATTTTAGCACACAGGTAGGTAGAGGTCTCCCTAATTTTTGGGAGAATTTTAGTGTTTTCAGGTTAAATTGGATAATGTTATACAGTATTTCATAGTAATGGAGTAAGACAATGAGGAATACTATCTCCTATTTTATTTAATGCCTAAATGGATGACCTATCAACTGAGTTACAGATGGCTTTTCAGGTCTGCCCATAAATTTTCAAGAGGATTGAGAGCAGGGCTTTGGGATGAACACTCCAAAAGATTGACTTTGTTATCCCTAAGCCACTTTGTAACCAGTTTGGCAGTATGCGTCAGTTTATTGTCCATTTGGAACATCCATTTGCGCCCAAGCTTTAACTTCCTGGCTGATGTCTTGAGATGTTGCTTCAGTATTCCCACATAATGTTCTATCCTCATGATGCCATCTATTTTGTGGCGTGCACCAGTCCCTCCTGTTGCGAAACAACCACACATGGTGCTGTCACCTCCATAATTCATAGTTGGGATGGTGTTCTCAGGCTTCCAAGCTTCTCTGTTTTTCCTCCAAACATAATGCTCATTATGGCAAAACAGTTAAATTTTTGTTGAATCAGACCGCAGGACATTGTCCCACAAAATAAACGAAACGAGGGTGGACATTTCAGCAGAATAATGATCCAAAACATACTGCCAAGGAAACTCTCAATTGGTTTCAAAGAAAAAAACTAAAAATAAAGCTGCTCGAATGGCCCGGTCAATCACCTCACAATCCAATCAAAAATCTATGGAAAGAACTGAAACTATAGGTCCATAAAAGAAGCCCACAGAACCTTCAAGATTTGAAGACTGCTTGTGTGAAGGAATATTACAATAAGTTAGCTTCCTCCATTTGCAGCTCTCACACTTGTACAGTATTTCCTCCAGTAGTGGCTGGACTGTGGTCCTGATGGTACAGAGCCAGTGAAGAAGAGGTCATGCTGGGATCCATCCAACAGCTTGGAAAAGGCTCCAGGCCATGAAAGGTTTTAATCTTTGCTTAATGAAGAGTTTGTAAAAAACTTGAGAAAGTAAGTCATTATTTAATTGTTTAGCAATTGTGTATACAGTGATCCCTTGTTTTTTGCAGTTAATGGGGACCAGAACCCCCTGCACAAGGTGAAAAACCGCGAAGTAGGATTTTAAAATATGTAAACAGTATTTATACTTTACATATTTGAGACAAAGATTACAACAGTACACGTATTTACTTAAATCTTTAATTATAAAACCTGATACAGTAATTAACATTCATCAACATTGCCTTCTGAGAGAGGCAAAGATGCTTGTGTTGGTGGCGGAGGAGAGGCTCTCACTTGACTCGTAGAGGCTTTAGGTTCACTGAGACTCTTCTGCTGGAGGCGCTGATGGTGTACCTGGGGTTTTAACTTGGAGAAAAACATGGTGATGGGTAGTTGTTGTCTTTGTTTTTTCTTTTGCTTCAAAATTCCCCTGTACAAGGACATAACCCTGTCTCTTATTACGCGGAGTTACCACACGTGTCGCTTCCTTATTGAAGCAGTTTTGCGGATGTTTGCTTCCTCTTTCTTGATGTACCGCACTGTAGATTCATTCACGCCATAATGGCGTGCCACAGATGCATAACTTGTGCCTCTGAGTCAACTCATCTCTTTGTTTGGCATGCAGGGAAACCTTCTCTCTTGTGCATCAACATGAAACAACGCATCTTTCCACAATATGGCTGCTGATATGGCTATATTTTTTTATTTTTTATTTTTTTATGAATTATTTTGGAAAAACCCGCGAAGCACTGAAGCCGCAAAACGTGAAGCGCGAAGTGGCGAGGGAACACTGTAGTATTATTTATTTATGTTTATGTTTATTGGTATAAACTTCAACTGCATTATACTGAGAGGTGCTTCGAATATTAAAGTATATAAAGTAGCTCTACAGGGGAATATTATTAGCGCATCTATGATGTAGTGCAGCAGTTTTGACAGCATGAGTCAAATAGCCAAAACCTCTCTATCACTTTGGCACATTATAAGACCAGCAAACAGACTTGTTTACTACCCACTGCAATGAAATGTCACAGCCAAGCAAATAAATATTCCTGTGAAAATTAGTTTCCCTCCTACAAACTTTGGTTATTGTTTGAATTTTGAATACTTGACATTAACCACTAATGTAGTGAAATGGACCATGTGGTCACTGTGTGTGCTTCACAGCCAAATGGATTTGACTCCTCGCTCGTACATTTTCTGTGTGCGGTTTGAATGTTCTCACTGTGCTTCCATGGGTTTTGTGGTTTCCTCACACTTCTCCCAAACACACGTTATGGTAATTGAAGACTCTAAATTGTCAATAGGTGTGAATGTGAGTTTGTTTGTCTATATGGGGCCCAGGCCCGCCAAGCCGAAAACAATAAAAGACTAGCCGACGACCTGAACACCTTCTACTGCAGATTTGAAAAGGACAATTTCACACCCCACACCCACCCAGCCGCACCACCGACCACCATCACACCTCTGACTCCCCTCCTTTGTTGACCATCCACGAACAGGATGTGAGACGCATCTTCAAACAACAAAAGATCAACAAAGTGGCAGGCCCAGACCTTGTGTCCCCAACCTCCCTCAAAGTATGGACGGAACAGCTCGCTCCAGTCTTCACACAGATCTTCAACAGATCTCTGGAACTGTGTGAAGTACCATCCTGTTTCAAACACTCCGGCATCATCCCAGTCCCCAAGAAACCTGCAACCTGCAGAGGATGTACTTCCTGCGGCTTTTGAGGAAGCACGGCCTACCACACGAGCTTTTGAGGCACTTCTACACAGCTGTCCTCGAATCAGTCCTGTGTTCTTCCATCACAGTCTGGTTTGGTGCTGCTACAAAAAAGGACAAACTCCGACCCCAACGAACAATGAAAACTGCTGAAAAGATTGTTGGTACCCAACTACCTCCCCTTGAGGACTTGCATGCTCTCAGAGCTAAGACAAGAAGCATACAAAATCCTCTCGGACCATTCACATCCTGGTCACCACCTCTTCCAGCTCCTTCCCTCAGGTAGAACCGGACAATGCAAACTAAAACAAGCAGACATTCCAACAGCTTCTTCCCTCTTGCCATTAACTTCTTCAACAGTTAACTTCCAATTCCATTGCAAAATGATGCCAATTTTTCGTCTTTGAATTTGTCACGCCACGCTGCACTATTTGCATATCTGTTGTTGACCAATACTGGCCACTCATGTGCCTGAGTAGCATCTGCAACATTTGCACAATCGACAAGATCCCAGATTATCGCACTACTAGTCGCTTTAAACAGCATACATTTCTTGAAGTATCGGCGCCCTTTGCACAATGGTCATTGCACCGGACTATTGTTTTATTAGTCATTTCAAACTGCTCTAATTGCTAGAGGACTCTGCATCTTTTTGCCCAATTGTCAATAAATAAATAAAAATTGTACCGGCATTACCACACTTCTGGCAACCTTTTATTGCTCAATGACTGTTTTTTAAAAAAAAATTTTTTTTATGTGTTTATGCCTCAAAAGTATTCTCAGTCAACTGACTGTTTGTTGTCACACTAGAGTGGCTCCAACTACTGATTTTGATTGACTAGTGACCAGTGCAGAGTGTACTCTCACCCAAAATTAGCCATCCATGACCCTTAAAATGATAAGCAATAGAAAATAGATGGTATGGTACTAATATGCATATATGAGTGCAATCAACAGCAGTCAGGATAAAGGCTTAAATACTGTAGAAGTTGCAATTTAATGGTTTTACAGAAGCTTCTAGAAGTTCTAGTTCATTCCTTGCTTGTTTCTGTAAGGCAGTGGTTCTCAAAGTTTTTACACCAAGTACCACCTTGAAAAAAAAATACTTAGCTCTCCAAGTACCACTACAATGACCAACATTAAAATAGAATATTACAGTAGGCCCAATGGTGAATAAAAACAAAGGCAGAGATTTGATTCATGAAAAAAAAAAAATGGGGGGGACACTACTTAAATAATTACTCAATTAAAATGTATTTCACATTAAAGTCAAATAAATATCCTAAATCCTAAATATTAAAACAAATAAAATTCTTAAAGTTTAAATAAATATGCATTGTACCTAAAAGTTAAATACAATTAACTGTACTTAAAACATGTTCTAATCTGTACTGTACACAAAATATACTTTACTGGATTTAAACATAAATCTAAGCCATTGTAACATTATGTACAATTTTAACATTAATACTAATATTAATAATATTACATAATATATGATATATAATATTAATAGTCCTTGACAATAGGAGAATAACGAGGATATGAAGCTTCCTGTGCTTTGGGTATGTGTGTACACTTTAAGAATCACTGCTCTAGGGCAATTTAAGGCAGCAGCAGCAGCTGGGGTCATGGTGTTATCACCTTCTTGTGATGAAGCAAATGCAAGAGGCAAAGACGGCAATTTTCAAGACAAACAGCATCGCACCACAGAGGTTTAGGGTTAGCAATGGGCCAATGGCTATGCAGCATTAGCAACTTTAATTTCCACATGATTCAGTAATGGTTGGCCTACGGACACCAAGGTAAACAGAGATTACATTCTCTCCCACTCTCTTGCCTGTGGCCGTGTCCCTACTGGCCCCCACAGTCTGTGTCAATAATAACACAATTGTGTTTCATTGGATCCTCATGTAAACACGGTGACCCGGTGAGCAGTGGTTCAGTTGAGCCGGCTCAGTTGACCAGCCAATTAAAGTAGAAGTCAACCACATTGAAGTTGACATTTAGTCTTTATTTTTCTGCACAAGTCTAATCCCATTTGGGGTCATAGACAGGGATTTGGGGGGCAAGAACTTGTCCTAGCATGTACTGGGCAGGTGCCAGTGAAGCAAACCAGACAGGCTTCCCGTCTCTTGTACTTCCTCATGTTAACAGTGCGAATACAATGTGGCTTTCTGGCATTTGGCGTTTCCAAACTGTTGGAAGTTAGAGAAGGAAACATTTCAACGCACGGTTCAGCCAAGGAGACAGCCTTACCTCAAGCTGAATAATAAACTTCAGTTCAGTTCTAATTATGTCCTAACTTTCCATACCTTGACAAGTACTGAACAGTTAAGTCAGAATCGTTTTATTCACTTCAAAGTCATTTTCAATTAATCCAATGATTTCAGACAGAGCTTTTTAATGACGAGAGAACGAAAAGGAGATTGCGTGTGTCCCCAACTTCTCCTCTGAATGAACCAATCTATTAGAAACTCAGCGCACAGTTTTGAAATAGAGGAATGTTATTGTCCAAATACATTTATTCAAGCTGCATGGACTGCGGCTCCTCGAAGACTTCATTTAAAATCGCTGCACGCCTTCCTGCTGCTACTGCCACCGAAGGGCAGCCGAATAGTTTCAGAAGAGTTGCTTCATGGTGAGAATCAGTAGATGGAGCTTTTTCTCCATATTCCATGCTAAATTCCATTTTCTTTTTTTTTACCTCTTTCAAATAGAGGATCCTCACTTACCAACAGAGTTCCGTTTCTAAGGTGGTACATAACTCCAATTTTTGTGCATAATTCAGAACGTGCTGTAGTCTATCCTACGCTAACGGAGTAGTCATAATAATGTAAATATTTGTATGAAAAATAACACTAGCCCATAAGTGTAAAGCAATAAAATAAAAAACAGTACGACGGTAACTGGGCATGCCCCTTTGCGCCGCGTGACAACGTACAGTATTCTCACGCGGCATGCCATTTGTAGCCTTGACATTTTGTACAGATGTCTTGTTGTGCAGCCAAGTTTAGCTTTCATTATTAGAGTAAGAGAACAGACAGAGTCAAACTATATTTGTATTTGTGACAAAACCCCTTGGACCGTCTGTCACTCTCAGCGTCAGCCACTGAACGTGTTTACCTGCAGTGCAGCCCAGTTTAGACACAAGGGTAGTGTGTGCGTGCGCATCCGTGTGCATGTGTTCAGCTTCTTTAAGCGGCTGCTGACACATTGGGCTGTGGGATTAGAATCCCATCATGTAGGACCATTTCAACGTTTTCGTGTTTTTTGCGCATGGCCTTGCACATGGATGTTTAGCAGTGTGTGTGTGTGTGTGTGGTGGAGAAGGAGCTGGCAGCGACGCTGATGTGATCTGACATGGTTGAGGCTTGTAAAAGGACGCTTCAGGCTTTGGTGGCTCCCAGCTGTAACCAACAAGCTTCACAGGCCCTCCTCAACACGCTCCTCCCTCTCTCTTCCAACCCTCTTCTCCTCCCTCTCAGAAACTCCCTCCATTCAGGTGTCACTGCGATCTGTTTGTTTGGACATAGTTGCTTTCCAGAGATGGCAAAAGTCCTAACACACTGTAGTACAGATACTTGTGTAAAAGACTGTTAAATTACTGATTCCACCCCTGTACTTAAGCACAGAAGTAAAAATTCTTCACCCATCCATTTTCTTAGGTATTAGAAGTAAAAAGTCATAAAATGAAATAAAACTTAAGTACTGCTTCCTAAATTTTTTTTTTACTTTGTTGCTTCCAATAACTGTTGTTTCCAAAGATTTTGCAGGATATTTTCTTGACAATTAAGTTTGTCTTGGGTGAGCCTTCTGTCTTTTCCTCCCTTCTCTCTCTCTCTTTTTTTTAAACCAGAACCTGGTGTGAATGTTTACTACAGAGTCCATGTAATTGGTCATTATAGTCTTAATGTTTCCAATATATTGCAAGCTTGCAAGCTGTCATAATAAACAGACGACCGCTTTGATGGCAACAAAGATTCTGGGCTCACCAAAGCAATGACACCATACAGCAAGCTGTGTGATTATTTACTTGTGCTGTCTCTTTACATTAACAAAATTTTACATCCCAAAGTTATTATGTCTGATCTTGAGTCCAGTTGGTGTCTATTCTGACCTGCTGTGAATAGATATTTATTTCTCTTCCTGAAAGAAAACTATTCCAGGGGTGGCTCCTGTGGTCAGAACACACATGGAGGGCAACCCGCATGGTCGTGTGCTGGAAAATCACATTGGGTGACGATCACCCTGCACTGTCAGGTGGAATCGCAGCTGTGTGCTGACGAGAACGTGCAGGTGGGGTTTGTTTGTTAGGTCGGTTGGGGAATTTTCTAGTTTTTTTTTATGACACGTGAACACTTTTGTCAAAATAGATGGTAGTAAATCAAATCCCTTATGGATGAAGTGAACACAATGGTGCTTTGAGATTTGCATAATTTGTTGCATGACCATGCTCCTAGTGTAACTAAATTGTTTTCTCAAATCATTCTCAAAATATTGATTTGTTATCTGTCAAAATGTGTTGCCCCACGATTGTTGATCAAATATGCGTTGCTTAAAGGGTTATAACACTGCAACAGCGATGCTATTTATTAGTGCGTCTATGGCGTTTTCCATTATGTGTTACCGTTAAGCTAGCGGGGGCATTCCTTAGGCAAAGTTGGTTGGTTGTTTTAAATATGCAATGTGCAATTCTCAGTTTTTTTGTTTAGTTGGACAGTAAACCTTTACTGCGACTGTCAGGAAACAGATTAAAGCCTCTATTTTGAAGAATTGTTCTCTACAGTATCTGCCAAACTGCTGATTGTTATGAAATGAGTTGAGTTCACTGCCACCACAAAGCACTCGAATCTCAAATTTTGCTTGCAAGTCAAAGCAAGAAATTGTTCGAATGACAGGGTGTATCTCAAAAAAGCTGCAAGCCAGGTGACTCTTATCGCAAGCCAGGTGACTCTTATCGTTATTGGGACCAGATTATACAAAGACAAAGAACCCTTTATTGGCTGCAACATAGTGCAGTGCTGTCTGTCTTCGTACAACACATATATAAGAATAAATAGCTTGCATCTCATTTGTTAAGTAAAGCATTTTCATATCCATGACAGTACTAAGCAGCTAAACTCACCAAAATGACTCCAGATGTGGCCTCGTGCACATTTTTCAACAGAAAGCCTCCATGAGACAGATGTTAAAAAAAATAAAAATAAAATAAAATATAGAACTGCGGTCTGATGCATGGAGTTACTGCCCTTTTTGTCATGTACTGCCCTGCAGTACCATGAATGGTACTTTGCGCCATCTCGCCTTCTCTCCCCCCTCCCCGCTCCCTTTCAGCACCTGTCTCCAATCAGCCCTCGTCACCACCTACATATAAGCCTGCCTGTTCCCGGAAATCCTCGCCAAACTATTGCAGTTACTTCCCGCATGTTTTCCTCTGTGTTCCTGATCCACGTCATTCCTGCCGCCAAGCCACCTGCCTCTCCTCTCCACTTCTTGCCACCTGTCCGCGCCACTGCCTGCCAACCCACCCAGGACCACCTCCATTACCTTTCCTATATAAGCTGTTCATCACAATCTATCTGCCTCCTACCGCTCTTGGGTCCAGATCCTCTCCATATGTGACAGAATACTTTGGCCATTATGGACCTAGCAACCCCGGAGGCGCTTAAGAACGCACTCACTCGCTGGGCACTATTCCTGAGCAGGTTCAATTTCAGTCTCTCCTTCCGTCCCGGTTCCCGTAACACCAAGGCAGATGGGCCATCCCGTATTCACTCACCACCCTCCAGTTCAGCAGAACCCGAACCCATTCTTCCTTCGTCTTGTTTGGATTTGCATTGGAGGTGCCACGTGGAAGATCGAGCATGTGGTCAAGGAGGCTCAAAAGAACCAACCTGATCCCAAGACTGGGCCTCCAGACCACCTGTTTGTACCGGATTCCACAGGTTCTAAAGTCCTACAGTGGGACGACAACTCAAAACTAACTTGTCACCTTGGCATCACCCGTACTACCCAGTTCATCCAGAAGCACTTCTGGTGGCCCATCCTCATCAAAGACACGTGAGAGTTCATCCAAGCCTGCTCCGTCTGCGCCCGAGGGAAGTCTTCACACCTGTCCCCAGCTTGTCTGCTACGCCCCTTGCCAATTCCTTGGTCTCACATCGCAGTGGACTTCGTTACCGGCCTGCCCCCCTCAGAAGGTAACTCAGTCATTCTCACTATCATCGATCGCTTTTACAAATGTGTCCATTATGTGCCTCTCCCCAAACTCCCGTCCGCCCTGCAAACTGCTAACCTCCTTGTATTGCATGTGTTCAAACTCCATGGTATCCCCATCGACATTGTCGCCGATCAAGGTCCCCAGTTTTCTTCGTAAGTCTGGAAGGAGTTCTGCAAGGCGGTGGGCGCAGCAGCCAGTTTGTCCTCGGGATATCATCCGCAAACCAACGACCAGACGGAGCGGGCTAATCAATCCCTGGAATCAACTCTCCACTGTGTGGCCGCAGGCAACCCCTCCTCATGGAGTACATTCCTCCCATGGATCGAATATGCTCCCAACTCCCTCATCAGCTCCGCGACCGGTATGTGCCCATTCAAGGCTTGCTACGGTTACCAACCCCAATTATTCAAAGAACAGGAGGAGGCAGTGGAAGTCCCCGCCGTTCAAGATCACCTCCAGAGAATCCAGGCTGTGTGGAAGGACGTCTGGGCGGCGTTGACCTGGTCCGCCACACGCAGTAAACAGCTCGCGGACCGTCATCGCTCCCCGACGCCCGAATACAAGGTGGGCCAATCTGTCTGGCTCTCTTCCCATGACCTCCCAAACCGAGTCCCATAAGCTCACTCTGCGCTTCATTGGTCCTTTCCCCATTACCAAAATCATCAATCCCACTTCTGTCCTATTGAAACTTCTGCAGTCCTTAAAAATTCACCCAACATTCCATGGGTCTTTGCTTAAGCCTGTCTCCACCTGCGCCAGCCAACCACTTGTCCTCTCCACTGCCTGCCAACCCACCCAGGACCACCTCCATTACCTTTCCTATATAAACTGTTCATCATAATCTACGTACCTCCGCCTGGTCTTGGGTCCAGATCCTCTCCATACGTGACACTTTTGTCAAAGTCACCCCTAGCTGCATGATATTCTATAAGATGGTTGCATTTTGGATAAAGAGCTTTACAGTACTTGAATTTCAAGCGATAATGAGCAAAATAGTCATCAAAGCTTGTTAAATTAAGGAGTAAAATGTTCATGAAACTGTTTTACTTTGTAAGTTATGAAACTGATGCGATTGTGGATGATCTTGTTGGTTTATATCACAAGGCCGTCTTTTTAATGTGAAAAATACTGAATGTAAGTGCAGTATTTTACCACATCTTTAAGAGGTTGGGAAAGCATTATTTGATGTCAAAAAGATGTACACATCCAAAAGAAAAAGTCTGTGGCGCTTGTAACCTTGAGCTGCAACCCAGTTTTTTGCTCCATGTTGTCACACAAATAGACATTCATTCTTGGTATTGCTTCTTTTCACTCTCCTTGCCCAATGTTTTCAGCGGAGGTCTGCTTATTGCTGGGATGGCATGAATACGCTGCAGCAAACTGGATTAGCTTGGTCACGAGAGTGGGCAACACAGAACGGGTACTTTCCTGACCCAGCATGCTGGCTCAGAGGCAGACTGGACCCACTCACTAAGCCCTTTAAAGGATTGCTTAGTGTGAAAAAGACCACACCTTCTAATCTGATCTCCAGATTGCTGCTGTCAGAAACAGTAGATGTACATTTAAAGATGCATCTGCTCAACGCAAATCACCCCCGGCACGCTCAGCAACAAGGATGAATTGCCTTTGGCTTTGGTTAAGTGTGTAGCTGGGGACAGTGTCATTAAAATAGGAGCTGGATTTACAGACTTATCAAATTATGCAGATGATTCCATTTTCATAATCATGTTTGCTTAGTAATGAGATTACCATAAAATATTTAAACAAATCTAATCTTTTAAAAATGCAAAAGGGAAATTTTAATAAAAGCATGTTTTTAAAATTAATTTAGCAACTGGAGGTGCAGTGAGTGCCTTCTGTGGAACTCAATCCCTTTATAACCAATTTATTGTCCAACTTTTGTTTTTACTCTCCATTTGGAAATGTGTTGGGGGTGTTGCAGTTTCCCTTATAGCTTACAGATGGATTCAAAAGAAAATTTATCATTGAAACCATTACACAGCATTGCAATCCTTCTGGTGTTGCTAGGTAACATGGTTCCTGGTATCAGGCTGCATTTACAGATATAGTCGGCATTCAGTGCAACAATGATTGAGATGTGCCCCAGCATTTGTGCCTACTCTCAAATTTACAACAAGCAAATACTCATCTGTTTTTATTTCGAAATAATATAGAAATATGGACTATAGCTTTTTAAAATGTGGTTTTTCATTTTGTCTCAACTGCTTACATTGGTGGGCATTTGGTTCATGTGCCCCTATGCTGTTCTGTTTGTTTGTCTGTGCTGGATATATCTGTATGTGTGGGCCCTTCACATTCAAGCCCAATCCACATCTCACCCATTACACTCATAAATGATCTGGCTTCAGTTTTCAAGGGCCTCGGCAGGTTTGTTTTATATAAGCCTGTGGTGCCACACCTCGAAGAAAGAGACGTCCTCCCAACATCTGCCAAATTAGAGGCTTTAATGGCTGTTCCTTTTTGTAGTTTGGAGCCGATTTATTTCCTTTTACCAGACTTTGAACATTCAAACAACTTGCTTTTAGACTTTTAAGATTTTTTTTTACGATTCAAAATAAAATACCACTCTGCAGGAAATGGACCGTTAGAACTGATTTCCCATCTTTAGCCAGTTGGCTTACTTTAGAACTGTTGTTGAATGTGGTGTTCTTCATTCTTGGCATTACGGCAGGTGTGTAACATCACATTTATTTGGATTTTCCCTGTTAAAACTGTGTTTTATTGGGATTACGTCATTGTGCAAAGTTAGGAACATTTATTGAATGGAAGCTGTGAGTAAATGGGGCTAATCTGGGTGGGCAGCACTTGGCAGCACATTTCCGCTCTGGTACCCTGCAGCCATGAACAGGCTGTAAACCTGACCAGTGGCTCCCACAGTAGTCTCGCTGGATTTTGAGCCAAACTCGCTCCTGCACCAAATGCCTGTTGATAATTTTGAATCACCAGTAAATGTGAACGTTTACATCACCTTTGATATCCTAAATCCGTGTCAAATCGAATTCTTGCCAAGTTGCAATGAAATTATATCCAAAGAGCTTTTTTTTCGTTCAATACATACTTATTATTTATACTTAAGAAAAATAAAATAAGATATTTTGGAGAAGTACGGTGAAAAGGAAGGGCTTCTTAAGGAGTTGTAGGCTAATGGTATACTATGCACTCTAATAGTCTATTATGCATAACTACACATGTATTAATATTGTTAGGAAAGCAGATTGCATGCAGTACAGGAAGTCCTCGAGTTACGACGCACTCGACCTACGACGTTTCGACTTTACGACGCCCATGCCTCGTCCGCCATTTTGTCGCAGCACCATAGTGTTTCTGCGTAGCTAGTGCATAGTGCTTGTCTGTGTTTGTGCGGCGGGAGTATCTTTGTCTTTTTCGCTCTCCTTTTTTCACACTCTCAGCAGTAATGGTAAGTACAGCATCTTATTTTTTTATTTTAATGTAATTTAGTTTCTTTATACGAAGTGTTAACCTTTCCTGCTATGGTCACCTGACCGTGGTCGGGAGACGCAGGGGTTAACTCCCTTCTCTCATTGCACAGCTGAGCTGGGTGGCGGCAACAATAAAGGCACGAAACACCGATTTGCTGCTTTAATGGTTTTATTAGCTCCTCTGCACATTCAACATCGAGTCCTCCGCTAATTGCTACTCTTCCCCGGTCGCCGTCACTACACTTGCTACTGTACACACTCGCACCGGCGCGCACGCCTTCCTCCTTCGCAGTCCCGTCTCACTCACACATCGACGCACACGCCCACACACACTGAGCTTGCTCTCACAATCACGTGGGACAATACCCGTAACAGAAGTATTTTGCCGTAAATTTCGACTTTAACGGTGAAATCCGACTTACGCGGAAATTCATGTTACGTCGCCAACGTAGGAACGGAACTCGTTCGTAAATCGAGGACTTCCTGTATATTGTACATTGTATTATTGTATTTTATGTTGCGGCAGTATTATATGAAAAATCTAAAATATTGTTGATATATTGAGAATGGAATAGAGATTAAAGGGGTAGGTACAGATATGGGCACTGATGGAGACCGGTTTAAGCAGAGACACGTGGAATCTTGGATGGATCTTGAGAGATTGGGGGAGTTTTAATTGAACAGAGGTGGCATTGATGAGTTTGGTGATAGGAAATGGACCAATGTTGTCATGAACGGAACAGAGGACTGGACCCAAAATGCACGACTCCAATACAAATGGACAGTTTTACAAAAGCGAGGTTTAATAAACGAGCAGAGGTTGGTACACAGGCAGGCAATCCGAAAAGGCAACTGTATCCAAAAAACATGAGACAAAGAGGGAAGGTCAATAATCGGAACAGGTTCTTGTCTTACTATGAGTCGGTGAAGTGGAAACAGGGAATGTGACAAGAAGGTACAACGAACTGGCGACCAGAAAGAATGAGACATGAGATTAAATGCAAGGGGTAATTAGGGTAAACGAGGCACAGGTGGGAAAGATGCTCTCAGGAGCAGGTGTGTACGAGACAGGGGGAAGACAACAACCAGAACACACACCCATGACAGTACCCCGTTCCCCCCCCTGCCCCCCTTAATGGCCGGCCCCAGACGGCCCTGGAGCCCCAGGATGCGCAACGTGGAAGTCCCGAATGAGTGAGTCATCCACGATAAACCCAGACGGCACCCAGGAACGTTCCTCAGGCCCGTAGCCCTCCCAGTCCACCAGATATTGAAATCCCCTCCCCCTTCATCGAGACGACAACAGCCGCTTCACCATGAAGACAGAGCCCCCATCCACGAACCGGGGGGGAGGAGGGGGCCTGGAAGGCGCGACCAGAGGGGACTCCCGGACGGGCTTGAGCAGGCTGACGTGAAATGCATGGTGGACCCGCATTGACCTTGGGAGCCTAAGCTTCATGGTGACAGGGTTGGTGACTTTGTGATGGGAAGGGCCCAACGAACCTGGGAGCGAGCTTCCTGGACTCCACCCGGAGTGGAATATGTTTGGTGGAGAGCCAAACTCGCTGACCCACTTTGTGTCCTCCTACGGTCAGCTGCGGTTTTGTAGGACCGTCCTTGGCGTAGCAGCATCTGGCAGGCTCACTCCCAGGTCCTCCTGCAGCGTCTCACCAATGTCAATGCAGCTGGAACCGTCGACTCGGGCTATGGCAGGAAACAGAGATGGTTGATAACCATGCACAAAAGGCGATAGACCAGTGGATGCAGAGGGGAGAGAATTGTGAGAGAACTCGACCCAAACCAGACCAGGATTGTGGGTCCTGTGAAGCGAGACATCGGAGCCCAGTCTCCAGGTCCTGGTTCAGCCTCTTGGTTTGTCCGTTGGTTTCAGGATGAAACCCAGATGACAGACTGACGGTAGCACCTATTAGACTGCAACACTCCTTCCAAAATCGTGAAATGAATTGGGGCCCCTATCAGATACCACATTCTTGGGGAAACCATGAAACTTGAATCCCGCGGCAGTGTCTTTAGCTGAGGGGAGTTTCGGAACTGCAATGAAGTGTGCCATCTTAGAGAACCTGTCAACGACTGGGAGAAAGGTGGTATTTCCTTTAGAGGCCGGTAATCCCATCACAGAGTCTACTGAGATGTCTGACCAAGGACGTTGTGGTATTGGCAGGGTTCGCAACTCCCCAGAAGGACGTTTATGAGAGGACTTTGCAAGGGTCCATTTTGACTTCACATTGAGCCAACACGAAACCCAGAAAAGAAACGGACGCCTTGTTGAGCTCACATTTCTCAGCCTTGACATAAAGTTCATTCTGCAGTAACCGCTGCAATACAGAGCGGATATGAATAATGTGAGTCTCCCCATCCGGGGAGAATATCAAAATATCGTCCAAATGGACAAAAACATACACATTCAACATGTCACGCAGGACATCAATGACAAGGTTTTGGAAAACAGCAGGAGCGTTAGTGAGTCCAAAAGGCGTTACCAAATACTCACAATGTCTCGTTGGTGTGTTGAATGCTGTTTTCCATTCATCCCCCTCCCTTATCCTGACGAGATGATACACATTTCTTAAGTCTAGTTTGGTGAAAACCTTGGCTCCCTCCAGCAACTCAAAGGCGGTGGAGATGAGAGGAAGAGGGTATCTGTTTTTCACAGTTATCTCGTTAAGACCCCGGTAATCGATACAGGGTCGCAGGGTCTTGTCCTTTTTATCCACAAAGAAAAATCCTGCTCCCACAGGGGATGAAGATGGGCAAATAATCCTGGCTGCCAGTGATTCTTCCACATACTCCTTCATAGCCTTGTGTTCCGGCCCTGAAAGAGAGAACAACCTCCCAGGCAGCAAGTCAACTGCACAGTCATAACGTCTTTAATGTCATGGTAACAGGTGGGCACTTGAGATAAGTCAGGATCCCCCGATGGGGTCTTTGGAATTTCATTTGAAATATATCCCTGAACATTACATGGAGGCTTGAAACAGTTCTGGTCGCAATTGCTGCCCCATGACAAATCATGCCCAGAGGACCAGTCAATGTGGGGGTTATGTTATTTCAACCGTGGGTTCCCTAAAATAAGGTCATAATTCATGGCGTCAAAAATATGAAAACTAATGCGTGCCGAGTGAGAATCAGGAAATGTCAATGTGAGTGTTTGGATGCGGTGAGATATCTTACCCATAAAACTGCCGTCTGCAGCATAGGTGTTGCGGTGGCGTCTTACTTGAAAGGTTCTAACGTGCATACGTCTAACGAGGAGGGAGTTGTGTAAATTTGCGTCAGAACCAGAGTCAATCAATACAGATGTATGAATCTCTTGATCAAGAGAGCATGGTGTCACTTTAGGAAGAACCCGGGTAGGGTCTTCCTTAATGAAATTTAGACTCACCGCTCCCGTACCCTTGTTACCGGCACCGGAAACTGTGACGTGACAGTTGCTCACAGAATGACCCAACTGGCCGCAGTAGAAGCACCGCCTCTCCTCAGGGGAGAGACGGAACCTGCCCAGTTGCAAGGGTTCATCCGTGGTGACGCTAGCCAGTGGATTGTGACCGGCAACAGGGGATCTGCCTTGGTTTGGCAGGTCACCAAAGCTCGTCCTCCAAGTGCGCGGTGACGCATCCCTCTGCCGATCTCCGTCCAGCTCACGATCCAAAAGCCTTTTGTCGATTTTTACGGCGAGAATGATGAGAGTGTCCAAGTCGGTTGGCAGGTCTAGTGGGACCAAACGATCCTTGACGGCGGGGGATAGTCCTTGAAAAAATTGCATCGAGTAGTGCCCTGTTGTTCCACTGACCCTCAGCTGCTAGAATGCGAAACTCAATCGCATAATCTGACACCTTGCCTTGTAAGGTGACAAGGGAGCGAGCTGCCTCACGATCTGGTGTGGAATACTGAAAACCTTCTCCAGAGTCTTTACGAAAGAAGCCCAAGAATTACACGCGGCGGAATTGCGGCTCCATTCAGCAGGAGCCCACGCCGCCGCATGACCAGTCAGGTGGGAAATGACAAAAGCGATCTTTGCCCGCTCGGTGGGGAAGGCAACCGCCTGCAGCTCAAAGTGGAGTTTGCACTGAGTGATGAACGGCTTAATATTCCCAGAATCACCAGAGAACCTCTCCGCTCGAGAGAGCTGTGGCAGACAACAGCGGAGGTGGCAGGTGGCTGCATCGTGACTGCTTCACATGGAGACGTTGGTACAGTGGCGGCATCGGTTGTTGTGCCAGCTGGTTCCTTCTTCTGAACTATATTCATTAGAACTTCAAATTGTGAGGCCACCTGTCTCATCATAGTGTCCTGATGCTCTGACAGTCCCTTTAGATGAAGGTGGAGGGCAGCAAGCTGCTCATCCTACTTCGAGAGGCGTTGACCCTGCGCTTGAAGGGCTTTGCGCACCGGGTCTGAGTCTGCTGGGTCCATGTTATGGCCAGTTCGTTCTGTCATGAACGGAACAGAGGACAGGACCCAAAATGCACGACTCCAATACAAATGGACAGTTTCATAAAAGAGAGGTTTAATAAACGAGCAGAGGTCGGTACACAGGCAGGCAATCCGAAAAGGCTACAGCATCCAAAAAAATGTGAGGCAAAGAGGCAAGGTCAATAATCGGAACAGGGTCTCGTCTTACTATGAGTCAGTGACGTGGAAACAAGGAATGCTGGAACGTGACAACAAGGTACAACAAACTGGCGACCAGAAAGAATGAGACACGAGCTTAAATGCAAGGGGTAACTAGGGTAAACGAGGCACAGGTGGGGAAGATGCTCTCAGGAGCAGGTGTGTACGAGACAGGGGGAAGAATACAACCAGAACACACACCCATGACAAATGTAGCGAGGAACGAGCTTACGGAGTTTGGAGTGGGAGTAGGGGAACGATGAAGATCCGCCAGCCGATTATTTTTCTCCGTAGACTGAGTTAGAGCAGCCTTGACATCCTTCCACACAGACTGGTATACCATGAAGTAGGAACATGTGGAGTACAAGAAGGTTACCAGTCTCAAAAGCAGAGGGCAATTTGGGAAGGTAATGGTGAGGATGATTGTTTTACCTGCAGAGGGGGGCAAGTCCAAGGAGATGTGGGACCAAGGGTGGCTCGGAATGGGTAATGGACGCAGCAGACCAGCTAGGGGTTGATGCAAAGCTTTACCTCGGGCACAGACAGAGCAGGCTAGGACAAACTCCCGGGTGTCCTTGGCTAGACTGTGCCACCAGAAGTGTTGCTGGATTAAATGGATTGCGCGGGTGATGCCGTCATGACAGGTGAGGTTGAAGTTGTGGGCCCACTGAAGGACGTCAGAGCATGCGGAATCAGGTACAAACAGCCATTTAGGAGGTAAGGTCTTGGGATCCGGGTGAGTCTTCTGGGCCTCTTTAACTACTTGTTCAAAGTGGCTGCTCCAACAAAGCACGGGGAAGGGAGGATGGGGTCTGGTTCTGTTGGCCTGGAGGGGGGTGCATACATACGGGAGAGGGCATCAGGCTTGCCCTTGCGCTAACCAGAGCGGAAGGTCGAGGCAGAAATTGAACCGACTGAGGAATAAAGATCCCAAGCCGCTTGGCGGAATGGAGATAAGCCAGGTTGTTGTGGTCACTATATATAATAAAGGGTGTAATGGTCCCCTCCAACCAGTGTGTCCACTCCTCCAGGGCCGGAACGATGGCTAGCAGCTCACGGTTCCCTACGTCATAATTCTGCTCGGATGTAGACAGGAGACGGGAGAAAAAGGGACAGGGATGACGTTTTGGGGAAACAGGGTCCCGCCGGGAGAGGACAGCTCCCGCCCCCGTGTCAGAGGCGTCACCCTCCATCACGAACTGGAGAGAGGGGTCAGGATGTCGCAGGATGGGAGCACTGGTGAACAGTTCCTTCAGGCGTTTGAATGCTTGTAATGTGGCAGGGGTCCAATGGAAAGGTAAGCTGCTGAGGTGAGACTGGTGAGAGCTACGGAAACCTTGCTGTAGTCACGGATGAAACGAAAATACAAATTGGCGAAACGTTGACGGTCCTTGCAGGTGGAGGGGATGGGCCAGTTGACGACTGCTTGGATCTTTGCTGGTTCTGGTTGTAACTGTCCTTTGGCGATGATGTATGCCAAGAAGTGAACGGAGGAGAGGTGGAATTCACATTTTTCAGGTTTAACGAACATGTTGTTCTCAAGGAGGCGTTGGAGGACTTGGCGGGCATGCTGGCAATGTTCTTCGGGAGAGCGGGAGAAGATGAGTATGGCGTATAAATAGACGAAAAGGAACCGGTTCATCATATCACGGAGGATGTCAATGATGAAGGTTTGAAAAATCCAAAGGCCATGATCAGGTATTCAAAGTGTCCATGGGGGGTTTTAAATGCCGTTTTCCATTCATCCCCCTCAGTGGGAATGACAGAAGTGACTCCAACCAGTGATAGACAGGTGGGTCTAATCTATAGCAGGGTTGTGTTGTTTGAGCCAAGGGATGTCGAGGACTAGTGGAGTCTCCGGGGAAGGGATGAAAAATAACTAGAGTGTTTCACGGTGATTCCCAGAAATGAGTAGGTTGAATGATGCAGTTTGTTGGGTGACAGGGGAGATGAGTCGCCCGTCCAGGGCCGTGACCTTCTTAGGGCTTGGGAGGGGCTCAAGGGGAAGCTGGAGCTGACTCGCCATGCCCCAATGGATAAAATTGTCATCCACGCCGGAGTTAATGTGGGCAGAGACTGGTGTGTTGCGAACAGAGCCAAGAATACATGCGGGAACAGTCATATGGGAGGGAGAGCTTGGGAAGGTGTTGGTTTGGCTCACCACAACCCTCTCAGGTCGTGGTGAGCCCAGTCTTTTGGCTTGAGATTGCAGGTGGAAATGAAGTGACCAGGCTGTCCACAATAGATGCATAATCGATGAGTGAAGTGGCGCTGTTGTTCCTGGGGGTCTAACTGGGTCCTGCCTAGTTGCATAGGCTCCTCTGGTCCAGTGGGGGGTGAAGAGGCGGCGACAGGGGGTTCAGTGTGCGGCGGAGTTGTTGGGGACGCAGCCACGGTGGGTGGAGCGAAACTACCCGTCTTAGCTCCCCGCTCACGAGCTCTCTCTCGGAGGCGGTTGTCTGGTTTGATGGCTTACGAAATAAGGTTATCGAGGGAGGTTAGTTTGTCCCTGGTCACAAACTCGTCCTTAAGTTGTTCTGATAAGCTCTTAAAAGAAATTCCCCTTAGCACTGTGTTGTCCCACCCCCATTTACTCTCGAGTATCCGGAAATCGATTGAGTAGGACGCCACGGAACTCGAACCTTGAGAGAGAGTTAGAAGGCACCGAGTGGCTTCCCTACCCTTGACGGGATGATCAAAAACTTTCTTGAGTTCTGCCATAAAGGAGTCTAGTGATGTGAGTACCGGGGAGCAATTATCCCAAAGCGCAGTAGCTCATTTGGCAGCTCTTCTGCACAGGAGGTTTATGACAAACGCAATCTTAGATTTGTCAGTTGGATAGCTCAGCGGTTGGAGGTCCAATACTAAAATGCAGTTTAATAAAAAATAGCTACATGAACCTAGCTCTCCGGAGTATATGGCTCGGGAGGAGGAACATGTGGCTCTTTGTACGGGAGGCGGGGTTGGTTGGAGGCTGTGGAATACTGACGGGAGGATTGTGGACGAGGCTCTGGGAAGATAGGAGGGATACTTGTTGTGAAAGGGGATTTAATGAGTCCATGATCTCGCGGAGGGCTTTGTCTTGTCTGCCGATGTGCGCGCCCTGATGGGCGAGCGCTTCCCTCAACTCTTCTGTGGTCGCTGGGTCCATCATGGCCTGAGTATTCTGTCACGGTGCGAAGTCGGATGTGAGTTGGATAGGATCCAAGAGCAGACTGAGGCAGAGGGAGTAGATTTAGTTTATTGGAAGTTGGCACAGGTTAAGGATATCCAAGGCGAGGTGGTGGACCGTCGGGACATGGAGTGAGTGAAAATGGATGGATGGACACAAAATGGGTCTTCAGATCACATATGGACACACACACGCACACCGCACACAAACACACACACACGTAACACACACACACTCAGAGCTGACAAAACTCCAATTCTTCCCTGGTTCCCTATCACCCCAATTTACTGCATAGAGACAGTTGTTTGGGTGCTGCTGTCTCCTGTGTCTCATTTGTGTGTATGTGTGCGTATGTGTGTGTGTGTGTGTGTGCGTGTGTCTGTGTGTGCATGTTGGGAAAAAGACAGGAACGTAAGCATGTTGCGTATATAAAGTTAGGTTATTTTCAGTGTCACGTCTGACTTTTTTAGATTTAGGTGAAGGGAGGTTCTTTGTGTCAGATCTGCATCTGCGTTCAACAACAATGTACGGTATATAAAATGTCTACACACCCCTGTTCAAGTGCCAGGTTTTTCAAACAAATGAGACCAAGATGTACCATTTAAAAAAGAATTCCAATTGAGTTGAACAGGTTATAGGGCACATTAATTGTGGAAAATGTTTTGTAATTATTTATATTGGTTTAATTTTTTATATCACAGAAACCTAGCAATTGTTAAAGGAGGACAGGTGGGGAGACAATGGGAGACAGTAAATTGAAAATGTGTGGCGCGTTATGAAGCATAAAATATGACAACGGAGACCCCAGACTGTTGAACAGCTGAAGCTGTACATCAAGGAAGAATGGGAAAGAATTCCACCTACAAAGCTTCAACAATTAGTTCCCAAATGTTTATTGAATGTTGTTAAAAGAAAAGGTGATGTAACACAGTGGTAAACATGACCCTGTCCCAGCTTTTTTGGAACGTGTTGCAGCCATAAAATTCTAAGTTAATGATTATTTGCTAAAAACAATAAAGTTTATCAGTTTGAACATTAAATATCTTGTATTTGTAGTGTATTCAATTAAATACAGGTTGAACATAATTTGCAAATCATTGTATTCTATTTTTATTTATGTTTAACACAACGTCCCAACTTCATTGGAATTGGGTTTGTAGCATCACTTTTACTTCAGTCATGTCCAGGCCCTGCCATTATCCGTTATCGTGAATAATCGTGCACGTGTATGAGAGAGAGCGCGTGCAAGTCGAAGAGCGTGTGTGTGTAGGTCAAGTTGTAGATACTTTGCTGTCATGCTGGAAATGTCAGGGTGTTACTCCAGTTAACCCAGCTCATGTTGGCACGTGGCCTCTTGCTCTCATCTGATATTTGAAAACAATCAAGAGAGTCCTGTCAGTGTGAATGTGAGTGTGAGGTTTAATTTCATCATCATTAAATAAATAGCTCTTTGGGAATTAATTGATTAACGTTGGAGAGGTACTGTTTTCACAATATTTATTAAATTGTGGTTACAATTTGTAGTGCTGTGCTGCTTAATAACATCCATCAATCCTTTTTCTGTTGCGCTTATCCTCCTTAGGTTTGCGAGTGAACTGGAGCCTGTCTTAGCTGCCTTTTGAGCGAAAGGCAGGGTGCACCCTGGACTGGTCACTGTCAATCGTTGGGCACGTTCACATCTATGGACAATTTTCAGTCTTCAGCTAACATAACTAACTATAACTAACATTATTTTGGAAGGTAGGAAGAAGCCTGAGATAACCCTGCAAGTCAAGGGGAGAACATGCAAACTTCACCCAGAGCCTGAGTTGAGATCTGTTCACTTTTGTATTGGATCTCTTTAGGTTATCCAGTTGTACTTGCCACATACAGTAAACATCACATTTCCATTCATAAATTCTTCCCTTTTAATTGATGCATAACAGCCGCCTTTATTCCAGTGTCGTCCCGCCCATGATGAAAGTCCTAAAATGAGCATACACAGGAAAACAGGAAAGAGGTTCATAATGACTCATAAGGAGGATCTTTTCAGATATTTTAATGCAGGATTATTTGATACTCCATGTAATCTCTGTTGACACTATCACCATAGTTACAGTAGTGCCACACAGACACACACCATCCACCCCACACAGATGTTTATTCTTCTAAGCAGAAATACAGAATAAACATCAAGCAGGGTAGCAGAAATTCACTAGGCGTCCTAGTTCCTACTGTCAATTGCAGGCCCATTTACAGCTAAACTGTATCTATTAATAGACTACACTGATCTGTCATCAGGTACCTACAAAGATCCCTGCATAAATTACATTTGGCCGTTTTGCTTACCTGCTCATGTAGTACTGTGTTGTGATTTGCAAGGGTCTGTTTACCGTTACAGTGGATCATGGGAAAATAATGGAAGTTTCCCTTACTGTGATGAGCTGTGCATGTTTTCCCACTTTCCTTTTTCCAATTGACATGTGAGACGGGAGGTCGTGGGGGGTAATGGACTTTCCGATGTGATTCTGTCAGACAGCTCATGTTTTGATCACAGGATATGGGTGTGTGTTCTATCTGCGAGAAGCATAGCCATCAGTTCAAGATGAGGTCATGCTGTTATTGTTGGTAAATATTGACTGATTTGAGGTAAAGATTTACATTTTCCCCCTCAAATGTGATCTGTAGCATTCAACACAATGTCCAAAACTATATCAGGCTATTGCACAAAGTCTTTCCTTCAAAATATCCGTTCCTGACAATGACACACAATTTGCTGTTCACGGTACAGTATGTAAATAAGTCCATTTTGGATCTTCAGAAAGTGACAAGGTCTTCCGGTGTGAGTGTTGTTTTTGCTCGATCAGCAATTAGTAAAACTGATCTGTAAATCAGATAAACAGATTTTAGATGCTCACTCTCTCTTCTCTCACTCATAGGCATGCATACTTTCAAATAATCTTGGAAATGATACATTAAATATGGTAATCCTAATCCAGTTACAATAATCCGTAATTATGTAAATGCTAAATATCTGATATGTGTGTCTGTGTGTGTGTGTGTGTGTGCGCGCACAGGTCCGTGTCTGCGTATAGTTTGGCTGAAAACTGAACCTGCTGTGATTCAAATGGATCTGACCACAGTCTACTAATTGGCCACTCTTTATCAAAGACAGACGTCTGTAGAGTCCAAGTGAGAGGGAAGACACAGATCATTTGGCTGGTGTTATAACTGCAATTTGGCTGCAGCGTTTGAAGGGCAAATTTAAATATTAACTGTTTGACATCACTAAACTATCAAACATTTGTCGTGACTTGAATGATTAGTCCAATTGGAAATGCCCCTACTATGATCACTGAATTATGCTCTCTGTGTTTTACTCTTGGGGAGGTATTTTTAGTGTTGTGCGTGTGTCTATTTTAGCAACTGAAGGGTGTATTCAGAATGTTTGTACGACTTGTAATCTAAAGTCTTTTTGGCTGTAGAGAGGAGCGTCTTGTCATTGTCTTTGCCTTTGCCTTTGACCACCCAGCAAACAATTTTCTCAGTTCTCAGTTCATCCTCCCTCCTCATTGTTTTGTGGTGGGGTTCAAAGCAGTAGATTTCTTTCAAATTATAATGTATTTGTTTTTGTTTTTTTACGCTGCTAAAAAAACAAAACAAAACAGGATTCTATCGCCTACGTTCAGTCTGACTGGTGGTAACACAAACTGCAAAGATAAACAATTAATGTTAGAATGGAAACTTAAAATGTCATGTCTTTGTTTCAACACTGCTATACCTTTGTATGGAGGTAGGAATAAACATTTTGACATTCTTACTTATTCTTAAAAATACTGTGATTTAACAACTGTTAATCGGAAAAATGATAAGGCAGATTCCAAAGTTTTGTGTGCCTTCAGAGTGTATGTTTCCACATAATACGTAACAATCATTTTTACATTTGATTGGCTGGCGACCAGTTCAGGGTGTACCCCGCCTCTCGCCCAGAGTCAGCATAGATAGGCTTCAACACGCCTGCAACCCTAGTGAGGATAAGCAGTACGGAAAATAGATGGATGGATAAAGATATTTATAAGGTACAGTATTTGCGTATTGGAACCCTGTCGCTTGTGCAGTGTACCTAATGAACTGTCAAGTTTATTTAGCTGTGACTTTTAACAGTACAACAACTGTATTTTGTTGTCATGCAATAAAAATATGACATAGAATACTAATATAGACACAAGGATACAAGGTCTGTTATTTTGTGAAAGATAGTGCACAACATTTGATTAAATTAAAAATGAATATGCCAAAGGATACAGTGTGTTTTACAGGAAATAAGATGTGTTCGTGAGTCTATGTGTGTGTGTGCGTGTGTGCGTGCATGCATGCGTGCGTGTGTGGATGTATCTGCTTTCCTCACATATGTCAGTCCACATGTAAGCCACACCTGCTCTGAAGTGGCAGACGGGCAGGGACAGAGAGAGAGAGAGAGAGAGAGACAGTCGACTATAGCGTGTTTCAGCCAGTGGTGTCATAGGCTGAGGAGTCGCTCAAGCAAGCGTAGGCTGCCTCTGCGTCTCGGCAACACGCAGTCTGTCAGCTCTCTTCCGCCTTAATGGAACAGATGTACTACTCTGCCTCCTAAAGGATCCCGAGCTCTATTGATGATGCTCCTCATTACTGGAGAGAAATGGAGGGCAATGCTCACTGTACTCAACTGTGTCGACTTTGGATTCCTCGGAGCTTGAAGTTGGATTTTTTTATATTCCTTTCTGGACTTTGTGGGTTTTTCTATCGTATATTGACATCACCTTATGGTCCACTCAGAAAGGTTTGACATTTTATAAATGAACTAAGGAACTACAAAGCTACTTGGCACCAGGAAACACATGGGCTTTGTGGGTTTTAAGCCAGTCACTGCTTTTCGGGGAGCTTAGCTTACTCCCCTGCTGAGCTCGGACAGAAGGAGCCAACATCAAAATGCACGCCTCCTCAATAAGGTGAACAGAAGTTGCTGGATCCCACGTGAGTTTTCAAAGCTACTTTCCCCCAACTTGTAGCAGAGTTTCATTCCTGCCAGAGAAGGAGGGGAGTGTCTAGTCAACATCACAAGTGGAGCCAGGGGTAAGATGCCAGCCATCCTTGTGGCCTCCAACATGAAGTCAGGACTCCCCAAGCCGATACACAGCGCTCTGCCCATCCCTCAAGTCCCCAGCAGGCCGTCAGCTCCCACTCTGCCTGCTGCGGCTCTAAAGACCCAAATTCCCTCTCTGAACCAGCATTTGGGTTCAGGACCTCCACGAGGCCCTGCAACGGTCACAGAGATCAGGAGAAACGCTCAGGTCAGGACAAATCCTAACAATTGAATAGAAGTTCACTTTACTAATGTAAATGTACTTGTTTTCTAAAAGTGAGATGTGTCCCTGAAAATTACATAATACGGTGTGTATTCAAACAACAATAGCATGCAGCACAATTACTTCACTGGCCCACTTATTTGGATCTCTTAGATCATAGATGTCGAACTCAGGCCAAATTTGGTCCACGATGTAATTATATTTGGCCTGCAAGACCATAGCAAATGTGTATTAGAGCCGGCCTGCCAGTATATAGCACATGCGCCACTAATATTGCAAATCCCAGAATGCTTTGCTAGTGTGTTGGCCCATCAGTCTAGAGCGGCGAGCGCCCCTTCCCTTTCTGTTGCTGTTGTTAGCAACTATGCTACCAGTCTCCTCAAGCAAATTTACACTTCCCCTTCCCAAAAATGGCCTAACAAATGATAGAAAACGGTTAACTTCCAAGACAGGTGGGTGGCAGATTATCTGTTCACTAAAGTAAAAGACAGACCTGTTTGTCATGTGTGGAGCAATGTGGCTTTTAACAAAGAATATAACATAATTTAATTCATGTTTTTTTTTTATGTCCCTTATCAACTCCTAGGCAGGGACTGTTAATAGTTTGAAGTTTGTATTTTTATTGGAGGACATTCTAATTTTTTGGGGGTTGTTTTGTTGTTGGCCTTTGAAAAAAGATTTACATACAAAAGAAAGGTAGTTGGAGATGGATAAATAGAAGAAGGAGAGAGAATAAAAAAATAAAAAAATACCACTGATGTCTTTTATTGCAAATTTGATTTCTCGTGTTTGTAATATTAAAGTTTGTTTATTCCAGATTCAGTGTTTAAGCAAAATTTAAGTTTGTTGTCATATGATAAACTTTAATGCTACATTTCTGGAGAGAAGGGAAAAATGCACATCGCAGTGATTTTTGATCAAAATTGAGTTTGGCCCGCGACATTTTCCCAATTTTAAATTTTGGCCCACCGTGAATTTGAGTTTGATAACCCTGTCTTAGATAGAACCCATGTATAATGCTACAGCCTTTTGGTGTTTCTTTATGATGATTATAATGTTAAGTTCATTTCGCTACAACTGTGTTTTCCAAACTATATCGCGCCAAGGCACCCATTTTACATTTGATAAAGCTCATGGCACACCACCAAACAGAAATGATACAAAAAGTATAAACTTTTATAGTATAAAAAAGTAAACTGTGGCACGTGTACCCCAGCGGGTGCACATGCGCCTTCTAAGGGAGTGTGTGGTGGCGGTTGGTATAATTTCACATTTGTTTACAAAATAAAAAGGTTGAGTAAAAGTATGTGTTTGCATGATTAAAAGTATTCCCTTCAAATTACTTTCTCATTGGTGTTTGCAGGTGAGCGGGTGCTTTGTCGAGATATTGAGGGGTCTGTTCTTTTTTTTTTCCATTTGAGGTCCTATTGGCATTTCACTACAAAACAACCATGTTCTTCTGTCAGTGCTGAAGGATGTTGCCTCAGACAATTTACATTACTGACCATAAAATAAGTGACCCAATTCAAAGTGACCCTCAGTGTGGCTGTTAATGGAAGAGGGCCTATCAATGTGTGTCTCTGCACTCCAGGATGGCAGCATGTGTCAGCATGGGCACTCTGCTGTGTTTGTTAAATGTTGGCTGCGCTTAGCAACCCCACACAAATGGCCGCAAGGGCAAGGCATGGCTCAGCAGCCTTGTAAGGCATTGAGGAGGTGTGAGTGTGTATTGTGGATCCAGCGAGTGCATGCTTGGCAACCTGTCCGTACAGTAAGCAAGGCTGTGCTTTGTTTAGGAGACCAACATGTGGTGACAACCAGGGGAGTGCAGTGTCCACTGATGCTGTCGCTTCCTTGATGGCTAATCACGTTTTCTCACTGACCTATTTTTCAAAGAATCTCTGTATCTCTCTTTATGGCCTCTCTCCATCCCCGTGGTGCTGATAAAGCAGCCGTTTTCACCCTCGGCTGGGTTAACCTTTGACATTGCATGTCCTACACTGACTCTCACTAAGCACGTTATTGTGTTGTGAATGTTTGGCCACTCTGCCCTTGAGAGAATCACAATACATTGCTGTTGTTCATTGTTTTCAAATATTTTATTTGTATTAACCACTGTGGCTGAGCATTGCAGGAACGAAAAGATACGTTTTACTTTATGGTCATATACAGATGGCATGATAGGAGGAAATAATGCAGGAATCAGTTACATGAGCTAAGCAATTTTAGCTGCTCGGGGGTGCATTGTGCGTGATTCTGTCGGAGAGGAAGCTGAAACCACTTTTAACACTGACAGTAGAACTAAATAAAGTAGACTTCAATCAGTACAGTCGCAAGTGGACTGTGCTTTGATTTCTCAAGTTGGTAAAACTGGCCTGAAAATGTCAACCCTTTAATACTGCGAACATTGGACCCTTATTTTATAGCTCTGGACTTAAAAATAAAAATGTTTGCAGAAAAAAATTCCCCCAAAATAGATTCAGTAGTAATTTTAGATTTATAGATTTCTGATGACATATTTGATTTTCAGCCAAATTTTGGCCCGCCCACCTTTATGTCAAAACCTGCGTCATTGAATATCAGCCTGCTGACGTTAGCAACAGAACGACAAGAACATTTCCTGATACTAGTATGTGTTCTTGGTTGTTTCACAAATTGCGACTATTGGTCAGTCCGTGTTTCATCTGTTATTTTTGCGCAATATTAACCAATTTAAAGTGGTGAAAATAGCTTGAGAACAAATCTATAAACACTCTCAAAATGTCTGAGAAGTGTAAAATGATTTCCTTGTTCTGCGGAAGCCATGTGGCATCATTCTCAACTATACTGAAAGTCTTGGTAGTTTTTTTTAGACAATAACGAGTGAAAATAGTGAACTTAGATACATTTGTGTAGGCTTGTTTTGTTAAAAACGATCGCAGTAATGCTTCGTAGCAGAAGGAAGCCGCATGAGCCATATGGAGGTAAGTGCATGCAGATTAATTTTCGTATAAACACACGGTTAGTCAGCTCGTTGTTGTATTTATTACGTCACTCATGGCTCTAAGACCTTTGAAAAAGAGTTTGGGAAGATGACACACACAGGCAACACAGGCATTTGCTCTTATAAAGCATTAGAAGCTTTTTACACGGGGGGGGTATCAGCATGACCGTGGCCGTTGATGTGCATGGCAGGGCGCCGTATTCGTACCATTTTAATCAATGACAGTGTAATAAATAGTTATTTTTATTTATTTATTTTTTAGCATATTAAATTAGCAATTGAACATAATTTTGGGGTGCTGTTGTGTTCATTGGAGTGTGCAACAGTATGCAGTGGAATATTAATTTAACGGACTAAAAGGGGCAGGGGGTTGTCTATTGGGACCAATGATCCCTTATATTGAAGCACTTTTTTTGTGGCCATATCCACCCATAATACTGTGCAGTACAATATTATTGTTTTGTACTTTTTATGGCCTAAAAAGCCCAGTACAGAATAAACTTATTCGCTTGGTGCGGGGTCAGCGACAAATAACTCATAACTATGAACTTCAAGGGCGTATCCGCTCACTTGCACTCTGTTTCTATAGATGTTTATAATTTACATAGCCACTCCCACCACACTTCAGCTGTACAGCCAGGTCCACTACCCTTGTCCTGCATGCTTGCCCTCCTGTCCTTGTCCTTCCTTCACAGAGTGTAGCACTACTGCCGTATACAACACTCAAATCTATTGTGTCATTGTACTAGACTTATAATGATTTACTTTCCTCATCTTTATTACACCTAATTTCCTGTCTTATGTTGTCTTCTCTTCCTATATTATTGAGTTATCTCTTTATTCTTTTCTGTCTTTTCTCTTTAAATTTTTGTTCTGTCCGACTAAAATTTTCAATAAATATCTATCAGAATAGAAAGAACCACAGTGGCATCTTAAAAACTCCACTGTGGAACTGTTCTGGCATGAAAGGGATACAGTTCCTCTTTTCTGCTTGACCTAACAGCCAAACAGAACGATATACTGTGTATATATACTGTATATATGTGTGTGTGTGTGTGTGCATGTGTGTGTATATATATATATATATATATATATATATTAAAATGTGAGCGTGAATGCTCTATATGTACTCTGTGATTGGCTGGCGACCAGTCCAGGCTGTACCCCACCTCTCGCTCAAAGTCAGCTGGCATAGGCTCCAGCTCACCTGTGACTCCAATGAGTAAAGGTAATAAACAAAACGGATGGTGGGGGGCAAATCCAAATAAAGCGCACATTCAAAATAAACAGCAAATGAAACATGCTTCAAAGGGATATGATTGGAATGTTCTACTGTACTGTTTATAGCTAATGCATACCGATATAGTAAAGGTAAAAGGGAAATGCACAAAAGAAGTGTTCCGTTGGAAAGTCCCCAGCAACGGAACATGCCACTACTCATCTCAGGGATTAGTGGAGTGGTTACAGCGTAGAGCTCAGGCTCATTCTCCATGCACCCAGCTGGTTGGCCCACTTGGCTCCAAACACGCCAACATGTTGTGTACACCTGGAGGAACCCTTAATCTATGATGGCACCAGAGCATGTGAGGAGATCCCCTCAGTGTTGACCAGCCGGATATGACGTCACTACTGTGTCTTCTGGGGCCACTCTACATTGTTGCTTCATGTGTGAATCCGACTGTCCTGTAGGCAAAAATCCACTGCAACTCTGCTGCCCTCTAGTGTTTCTTTTGCTCTGCACCTTCATACTTAACCTGTAGTACATGCTTGTTCAAGGCCACCTGTTTTTGGATTCTTTGTCGATCTACTGTTTTGTTTCATAGACGTATTCACAACAAAATCTGCATTTATTGTTTTTCAATTTGTTTTTAGAAAGCGTTGATTTCATTTGGTCTGTATTCCTAGAGGCGGCACGGTGGCCGACTGGTTAGACCGTCAGCCTCACAGTTCTGAGGTCGGGGTTCAATCCCCGTCCCCACCTGTGTGGAGTTTGCATGTTCTCCCCGTGCCTGCGTGGGTTTTCTCCGGGCACTCCGGTTTCCTCCCACATCCCAAAAACATGCATTAATTGGAGACTCTAAATTGCCCGTTGGTGCGATTGTGAGTGAGAATGGTTGTATGTTTCTATGTGCCCTGCGATTGGCTGGCAACCAGTTCAGGGTGTACCTCGCCTCCTGCCCGATGACAGCTGGGATAGGCTCCAGCACGCCCGCGACCCTAGTGAGGAGAAGCGGCTCAGAAAATGGATGCATGGATGGATGTATTCCTAGATAAAATATGCATGTGTTTAAATCCTTTAAATCAGATCCAACACACATATTTGCATATACTGTATGTGAGGAAGCATGCAGTTCTGTCAAGTGCAGATTCATAAACACATGCACGCACACACACACAGACACGTATACAGGCACCCAAACACACGCACAGACAACACGCACACACACGCACACTACCACGAGGAATTATTTGTCAATGTGACAGTTTGATAAGAGGCTCCTTTCTTGATTTATATCTTTTCAGATAAAAGCCATCCCCTGTGTAAATATTTGCTTTATTAGGGTCACAATGAATGCGCAGCGCCACCTGGAAGCAGAGTTGATCTCACAATAACGTTAATAAAAATTATAGGGAAGCTGGGTCATTGTATGCTATTTAAAAAGGTCATTGTTTTATAAATAAAGACAGACTGACAGGTCCACAGCCTCAGCGCAATAGCCAACATATTAAATTCCCACTTTTTATATGACCGCTGCGTGACAGTGACACAGAGGTCCATCAATGAAACATCCACCATTATTAGGGATGTGTAATTACCTGAGGTTATTATTCTACTCATTTAAAATATTTTAATTTGGCATGATATCATCCGGGAATAGATTTGCCTTACATAATCAACTCAATTAATTACTTGGATACAAAGTTAATTAGATGACCATAACTGTAATTGTTTGGTGAAAAATGGCATGGAGACTCAAGATACCAGTTGATGTGTTACATGTTTATTTTGCATCTTTTTTTCAGATGCTTTGAGAAAGTCTATACTGTATTATTTCATTTCTGCTTGTAGAGCTCTTTTCCCAAATGTGATAAATATCAACCATGACATGCCATTCTATTGTGTACAGACTATAATCTTTCATTAAATATTTTAAGAATTAAATTAAATCTTTGTAAAATTTGCATATCTGGGGAAATAAAACTAGGACAACTAACCCTACAAACTCAGGTCAGATAGTAAACCAAGCATCGTCCACCGCAAACATGGTGAAGCAACATTTAACTGTTATACTGCTGTCTTATTTTTCTGTACTTTGTTTTTAAATGTATTTTTGCTCTTTTTAAAAAAATATATATATATTAATCATGTAAAGATCATTGAGTTACCTTGTGTATGAAATGGGCTATAGAAATAAATTTGCCTTGCCTTATTTTCTCAATAATGCAAATGGGTTTGTAGCGTTTTGGAAAAGATTTGTAGTATGTACCAAATGAAAAGGTCCCTTTTCAAGATGTGTAATCACTAGCAACAAGCATGCTGTGTTGAAGAATTATTGTGGTAATGTAGTATAATCACACTTTTATTTGATTGATTTCTAGTTCAAGTCACTGATGGTGTAGTGGTACAGTCGCCGGAGGCAGCATGGGTTCAATTCCCACTTGGTGACGATATAAATGTGAGTGTGAACGGTCATCTGTCTCTACATGCGTTCTGAGATTGGCTGGGGACCAGTTCACGGTGTAGTTCGTCTCTTGCCCTAAATCAGCTGGGATAGACTCCAGCTCACCAGTGACCTGAACAGGATACGGGTATAGAAAATAGATGCATGGATAATTTCTAGTTTAACAGCCATTAATCAAACCATAACGATACTAAAGGTGATGAGTTGCAAAACAGTGATTATGATCTGTTAAAAATGAACCACAGTCTAAACCACACCTAACATGGTCCATGCTATCAGTTAAATTGTGGTGAGAGAACACAAGATAAGTAGTTAACCTAATCCATCAGTCCTTTAAATGCTTTACATTTGCTTATTTCAGTGTCTTTGTTAATTTACTGCATTTGCTGTGTTTCTCATGAGTTCAGTATTAGTCGTTGTGGTTTTTCTGCCACTGGATGGTAAAATGAACATAGGGACGTTGCATGGAATTGGTATTTTTGGTATTTAAAATGTTTTTGTTTTTTTTAAATATGCAGGTGCAAGGGCGGCACGGTGTTTGACTGGTTCGAGCGTCAGCCTCACAGTTCTGAGGACCGGGGTTCAATCCCCGGCCCCGCCTGTGTGGAATTTGCATGTTCTCCCCGTGCCTGCGTGGGTTTCCTCCCACATCCCAAAAAACATGCATGAATTGGAGACTCTAAATAGCCCGTAGGTGTGAATGTGAGTGCGAATGGTTGTTTGTTTGCATGTGCCCTGCGATTGGCTGGCAACCAGTTCAGGGTGTACCCTGCCTCCTGCCCGATGATAGCTGGGATAGGCTCCAGCACGCCCGCGACCCTAGTGAGGAGAAGCGGCTCAGAAAATGGATGGATGGATGGATGCAGGTGCAATACAATAGCTCTCATAATGATCCAAGCTGTCACTCCACACAATTATGAATGCCTTTTGGAACTTGTGTTGGGTTTTTATGGCTTCTCTAGTCAGTTTGAATATTGAGAGTGAAAGGCAAGACAACTATTGTGCTGCATTGGATTGCGAATGTTGATTCTTGGTTGATGACTTGGGCGTCTGCTGCTTTAAAAAAAAAAAAAAAAAAAACATTAACATGATAAAAGACCACACATATGCTTTCTCAGAAGGTGCAGCAAGTTAAGTTGATTCAGCACACATTACATTGTTTCAGTGTGATTTTAACAGACTGCAAGAGTCCCTTTGTCCTTTCATGGATCCTCTTCAATAGAATGTTATCATTTGTGTCATTAAACTGGCCCATAATTTTGTCTCAGGAAAGTCCGCTATCTTAATAGTGACACACAATTCAAAACGCCATAGACGGGCTAACAAATAGCATCGATGTTGTAGGGTTATCAGTTATAACCCTTCAAGCAACTGATTTTTGAACACATACTAATGAATTATGAAATGAATTAATCATGACACACAAACTGTTAAATTCTTTGATTCTATTCAATTATGTTATTGTATGTTTCTATAGTACAAATCTATAGAGTCCTATTTTCTGTTATTAAAAACATTTTACAAAAAAAAGTTTTTTTGGGGGGGAGGTTGGAATAGATGAATAGCATTTACATTCATTTCAATGGGGAAAGATGATATGAGTGTTTTCAGTTACAGTACTAGCATGGTCATTGAACATATTCAACTCGTAAGTCAAGGCTCCACTGTACTAGTATTAGTGTATATTGAGCATGACAAGGAAGGAATTGAGTTTTTCTTCTACCATTTTATGGAAAAGGAGGGGCCAGTCTCTCCCACATAGTTGTTGGGAAATGTGCGGTTTCATCTAGTTGCATCCCATTTTAGCTCCGAAGAAATAAATCAGATTTGTACTCATGTATTTCATGGATTTATTTTCGGATAATTGTGCCATGACTTCATGAGAAAACTGTTCTCTCTTCAATCCATGATTTTTTTTTTTATATTGTTTTTTTAAAGAGAGAGAGTTCTTCATTCGAATGAAGGCAGTAATCATGTTTACATTTTATTTGAAGGATGCAAACAATCCAATAACATTAGGCTCCAGTCATGACCTCATCTCTGCCTAATGCGTCTCGATCAGATTCCACTTCCTGTGTCGTTGTCCCCTCGCCTTCCTGTGTGAAGTCTTTGCTGAGCGTAACCATATTAATTAAGCATCTGCTTCTCCTGAGTCAAGCATCCTCTCATTGATCTCCCCTCCAAGGTGCCTTCCTGCCTTCAGTTTTTCCCATTCTCTCCTTTCAATGCACTAAGTTGGTGTAGGGAGCCCATTGGTGCAGACAGGAGGGTCATTGTAAGAGGCGCCCACTGGTGAAAAGAGCTGCAGAGGCGCTTCAACTGACGCAATCACCTCCATCTCGGTATGGAAGCGAGAGGCGGTGTGAAATTAGGAGTAGGAGCTAGGAGGGATAGGTCGCAGGGGCTGATGTCATCCTCCCCAGAGGCCCGTGGCTAAGGTCACCACAGGCCAAGAGACTGCTTGTAAACCGATATGACCTCTGAATGTGAAGCCAGCAGAAAACCAGTGATGTCAGTGTTCTTCCAAGATTTGATGCAACAAAGCACAAAGTATTGTATCTTACAGACTTGAGAATGCCAATAAATTGTAAAAAAAATATATATATAATAATAATAAAAAAAATCTATGGTGGGCGAGACGGGTCACAACAATTGCAAACGCCACAACATACATTAATCCACAAGTCTTTCCTTGGCCGATTCGGGGGTTTAGTTCAGGGGCTGTTGACAGACCAAAGGGTTTCCCTAATCTTAAATAAGGAAAAGTCGATTTAAAGATCCTAATGAAATTCAAATTGGGATTAAAAATAAATATTGTACCTCACTCTACTCATATCACCAAAAGCTAAAGAAACCAAAATATATTCATCTTTGAAATTTGATTCATAAAGTTGAGGGGAAAAAAGTGACTGAGGCTGGAAGTTGGAAAAGTAAGTGAAAGTAAACTATTTCGGAGCTATTTTGGAAAGTAAGCACATTTGGATTGCCGTAAATCATCAATACGCCAACTTTGTTCATTTAAACTTGTGCAACTTCCTCATTTAGTCACTTGGTCCATCACCAATTATGAGTACCCGGTAACCTGGATGACTTATGAATTCAGAGGGAGCGGGACCTGTCTCGGCCATCGTATTAAACAGTATAGTGAAGAAAAAAAAACAATTCAAATAAGATTACAAAAAAAAGTGCATTAATATGTATTTTGGGGTTCATTCTCATTGGTTTAAGGCACTGCTTTTAGTATCACTTAACATTTTCAATTTGGGACCATGTCCATACCTTTGACCTGGGAAAGAAACAAATGGTTACCTTAAAGTCCATTAGTGTTATGGCATACATTAAAGTTGATTGTACTTTGAGACACAAATGGACTTATATTTTCTGACTGACAATAAAAGTGATTTAAACAATCCATAGGTGGTGGGTTTTACTTCAATTATAGGAATGCTAAATCAGTTACATTCAAGATTAAGTTCGTATAATTGAACCCTTTACTTTAGCATAAGTTACACGATTGTCATGATGACCTGATCTTACCAAGACTGGTCATTGAGTGTATGATGTCCCCTGAGCATTGAACTCCCAACATCCTCAATTTGCAACTTTTACAATGTGTCTAATGTACAATGATTGCCCCAGGGTTTCCTGCCCTACATGGACCACAGATGTCCATATAATAGAATATTGTTGGCGTTTCAGGATTGGGGGAGGACTGGGCCATTCTCAGCTTTGATGGATGTGACCAATTACAGTAAATGGGCATTGTCATGGCTATTTCAGCGAGCACCATGTCCGTGTACTGTGGTCTTAGTTTGTGCATGTTCATGCGAGAGGTGTCTCCACTCTGAGGTCTTTGCTCATTAAGTTTTCAGAGCAAGCACTTTTGATAGGTCTTTGGCAAAAAAAGTGTTTTAAAATGTTATTTCATTCAAACTTTATTTGGACAACATTTTGCAATATGCAAAACACAAATTTAGTCTTTCATTCACAGTTAGGTAGATTGCTGTTGTCACCTTATTAAAGTTGGGAAATGCTAAAATACAATTAACAACATTGCTTTGCAGTTGGTCGCCACTGCAAACCTCAACATTAAACATATAATACCATTATATGGTTGTGCATTATTATCCCTGTCAAGGCCGGCCGGCCACATTTTTATAGTAGTTTGTGTATCAAATCTTCTAAGCTTGTGCAGGTACATCTATTGTGATCGGCAAATATACTTTATAGACATACGCAATTCATTTTAAGTAGGCCTAATGTTTTCTGAAACATACCTCATTTAAACAATTACTTTGTGATGGGTTGGGTATTGTCACCGTTATGTGAAAATAAATCTGATCCACGAGAGAGGAAGTCAATAAAAGACACAGTTAGTGTCCACTTTGACTGTGAACATGTCTTCTGGCTTTTGTGTTTTGCTCTTTGCCCTCAGCGTCTCCATATGTCCTCCACTTCCCCCTCTGTACTCGCACACGGAGCAAACAGCCAGGCAGCAGGGCCACCCCAACCCCCTTATCAACACATTCACCCTCCCTGGGAGAGCTGTGCTGGGGATCCCCCCAAAACAAAGACCGCTACACATTGGGGTTATCCCCCCTTTTGTCCCTGAAACACAGATTTATCTGGGACTGTGAAAGGCACCATTCCTGGCCTATTCACTCTGGCTCTTCTTAATGAGCTTGTTCAAATCTGTGCTAAAACAGTTAAACACAAACCCTAAATGCTGACATATTTTATGCTTCTGGAGCCATTAAATCAATGCTGGTTTGGGCAAATAGGGGGCTGGTGTTTTGGTGGTCTGGGAGGTTGTGTAAATTTGGTGCAAAGGGCTAAATTAGACATTGAAGAAAACATTGGAAGTATTATGTGCCCTTTTGTTTTCTTGTTTTGTAATTACTTGTATTTGTGTTTTTACAATATAGTGTTTTGACCATAATGCTAACATCTGTAAGCCTGCTCATGTGTTATTGCTCTTCAGAAAGTTAAACCCTTTCGTGAGGTGACCCTGTTCTTATGACATTTGGCACAGTCATAGTGCCTTGGTGATGAAGACTTTGTTGGACCTCTAACTTGTCATTTACGAGAAAACAAAGTCAAATTGTGCTTTCAAAAACAACCAGATGGTTGAAATTCATCACAGTCCCGAGGCCTCAATAGGTTCTTTAGCCTTTTTAAAAAATGACAATATGTTTAAACCCACTTTGCTGTAGTTAATAATGAGTGAATTTGAGTGCATTAAATATCTTGTTCGTAAACAACGGTGTAAGGATACACCTGTTGGCTATTTTAGTTTCACGCAATGTCCCAACTTTCAGGATCAAGGTTTGTTCATGGCTTCACTATTACCATTGACTCCCTGATGCTTGTAGTACTTTGGTTCGGCCTGCTGGAAGTGATCAAGCGTCCCCCTAGTGTGGGAACTTCTCGTGAATCTTGGGCCTTTCCCAAAATTTTAAATTCAGCTTGTCATTTGTGGTTGGCGGCATCCAGGGTGTGTGTGTGTGTGTGTGTGTGTGTGTGTGTGTGTGTGTGTGTGTGTGTCTGCACAGGGGACTGGAATACTTTCAAACGGAGGGCGTCCTTTACTGTTTTATACACACACTCACACATAGAGAAAATACTTTGGTTATGAACACTCTGTTCACTTAAATACGCACAAGCACAGCTGCAGTGTGTTGTGGGTGACGGCTGATCAGACAGTGGGACGCTGCGTCTCTGGTAAGAGAAAATAAATCTTGCCTCTTTTTCAACCAACAGCAAAGGGAGTGGTTAAGAAATAATAAATAGAAAGGAAACACTGTCGAGGTTTTTGAGGTCTGGCCTCCGTGATCCTCGCTACGCAGTTTCATCACTGTTATCAAGGGTGCACCATGATCCTTTTTTTTTTTGTCCTTTCTCCTCACTTCTTGGCCCCGGAGGGGGTTGTCTACCGGGGGAGGGGTAGAAGGAGGTTGGGAGGTCTGTCCCTTTTTCTCTTTCTCCTCCCATATGACCAATGGTCCATTGAAGAGCAGTAGTACAATGTGTTGCCGTGGGTGTCCTTGGAGGTTGGGGCATGGGGGAGAATGAAGGATCCAGTCCTCCCTTCCTCTTTTCGTAATTTTGCTTTGGCTCCCTGCCTGAGTGGCAGCAGAGGCGACATGGCTCCTCTTGCCTTTCACTTTCTGTATTTGTTTTTCCCTCCACTGCATACTGGTGTGGGTGGAGAGAAGTTGTAGGTGCTTAGTCACTCCCCACCTCAGGCTTCTCGAGAACTGCTGGCGCTCCAGCAAACAGTGCTGAAGTCATTTCCACAAGGCGCATTCACTCATGATTGTTTCTTGGTCAGACCAATAACCTTCTTCTGGATCCTTTTGTCCTGTGGATTCCGATAATATTTTCCTCATTGTGGACTCTGGAGCTTTTTGCGCAGCTCTTGGAATGACACACTGTCACCAAGCTATGATGGTTGGTACCTGGGCCTGGTTGGCACGGCTGCTGTCCTCCTCTATGTGAGGTGGCAGGTGTGTGTGTGTATGTGTGTGTGTCTGTAAAAGCCGCAAGAAGCAACATGAGTTTGATGCTGTGTCGTTTGGAGCCAAAGAACCTTTCAATGAAACTGGTAGGCAGAATGCTTAACTCAGTACAATGACTCATTATTTTTATGGGATGAGATTTTAATTTTCATTGCATTAATAAGACAAACTTTCGGAGTCATGACATTTTCCAGACACGGTCTAATTTTGTTCTGTGTTTACATAATTATGAATTTCAGCTTTGGCGCTTTGCATTCGTTTTCTTTTTAATTAAAATCTTTGTTTATATATCAGTGAAACTTCTGGCTTCACCAGCTTGAAACCTTACAAGCTGTGGTTCTGGCTTGCAAGCATGCTATGGGTTAGTGCCTGTCGTGCTACCATAGAAAGAAATGTGTCCAAAACTGGCTTCACTTTGATGTTTGTACATTTTCCTTTCTAAGAAAAGGACTAGTTTGGTTCGTCTTTGTGCAAGGTGCAGTACTGCATAGATGGTAAATATTTAGCAGGATCTGGGATACTGTGATAAAAACAGGGAAGGGCAGGTGTTAAGAGGTCATGCAGTGCAAATAGATGAGAAAGCAAAGCTTTGTAAAAGCTGCTCTGTGTGATTGTTACAATTGGAAGTTTAATGGTGTATACTGCACCGAGTTTATCCAATTGAGTTTACACGTAACATTTCGTTTCTTGCTTGCTCTCCCTCTGTGTGTTCCTCAGCCATGGTCCTTATCTGGATCTGCTGTGAGGCCACAGAGGAAGAGGAGATGGAAGCAGAGCAGGTTATTACCAGAGTCTAAAGATGAGTTGATAAGAGGGCTGCTTTAATTACACACCACTAACCTCCACACAGCGTGGGTGACGGGGGGTTGGTGGGCCATGGGGTCAGTGTGTGTGTGTGTGTCTGTGCATGCGTGCGTGTGCGCGTGTGTGCGTGTATATGTGAATGACTAAGGGATTACAAGCCTGCACACTTGAACCTGTGGACGCACTTCCAAAATTTAAAATGACCTTCCTTTTTTTATTATGAAGTGCAGTCAATGTCCATAATCCTTTCTGCTCCGATACTGACCGATTGATTGTTTGACCGTCATGGTTCTCATGCGCCCATATGACCCATGCAGATAGTAGAAAAACAGATAAATCCACATCTTTGATTTATAAGTGTGCCCAATGACTCATTTTTAGGGAGGGGGGGGGGGGGGGGGGAATTGCATAGTCGGAAGAATTGCATACTCAGAAGAACTTGTGACTTTTCCACTGCAGGGACTTAATGATCTGTAACTTTAAGGTATAGTCATTATAATATGCCTCTGTGCAAGCTGTTGGGTGAAATTCAGCAGCTCATTTTTGCCAACACAGCTATTAGAGGGTTTTTTTTAAGCTTTGCAAGGAAATGGAAGGTTTAGCCCTGAGAACAGAGTGGTAGCCGCTGCAGGTGTATCTATCACAAAGGGCTGTGACCTGTTTGACGTAACAACTGACAGACAGCTACTACTACTAACGTCAGCAACATGTCTCAGCAATTGTCTCATGTTTAAACCTAAGAGACCCATAAACATGAGACGGATAATCCCCATCATTTTTGCAGTTTGTATGACAAGTGTTGTGGAGGTCCTAAATGCAAACATAAAAAAAGGGGAAGAAACACTTTTGATTCATCAAAACGAAGGACGTCGAATTCATTCATTAATTTTGGAAACCCTAAACGGAGAAACTGAAGCTATCAAGATTTTTGCGTATTGGGTGCAAGTGTATCTATTCTGAGCGATACGTTTTTCCATACCGCAGCAGTTATTTTAAACTTCGTCTCTTAGCTTTCTGATAGATGCTTCCCATATTCCAAATTGCAATGCCAAGTATTTAGGTCTCCCTTGTACCCACTATGGCTTCCATGCCTCACAAACCCACACAGCTTTTATGTGCCAAACTCAGAGCAAGCGGTGACATGACGGGTCGAGCTTTCTGCGGTCTTGAAGCCACTTCACAAGGATGTGTGTGTACAACAGAAAAGAGAAGCCCCACACAGAGAAAGCCATGTTGCTTCCTGCTGGGGACAGAGAAGAGCGGCGGCTTAGGCAGCTTAGTGGTAAAGTAGACGATAGAGTACAGTGAAAGGAGATGCTGACTCCTTCATAATGTGACTACAGTGGAGCCAAAGTCAAACACCCTTCAGGTCATGTAAGTACATTCAGTCATTCATCCTTCCGTCCCGCTTATCCTCACTAGGGTCGCGGGCGTGCTGGAGCCTATCCCAGCTATCTCCGGGCGAGAGGCGGGGTCCCCAGCCAATTGCTGGGCGCATATAAAAAAACAACATTTCGCACTCACATTCATACCTACGGGCAAATCAGAGTCTTCAATTAACCTGCCATGCATGTTTTTGGGATGTGGGAGGAAACCGGAGTACCCGGAGAAAACCCACACAGGCACGGGGAGAACATGGAAACTCCACACCGACGGGCTAACCAGTCGGCCATTGTGCCGCCTGTAAGTACAGAATTCAAATTCACAGTGAACATTTAAAGGATTAGCCACAACAGTGTGTTTGGCTTTTTCTTTCTTGTTTTGTGTTTTTTTTTTTTTCCCTAATGGTATCAGTGATGGAAAAGAGGAGAAATGTAATGATAACCAGACAGAACCAAAAATGGAAACATATTGCCAAATAGGAAAGTATTAAACATATATCTGTAAGTGCAATACAATATGGCTGAAGCAACAATAAGTTGAAATAAGCACTAAAAAGTGGTATTATAATGGAAACAGATTGTGTTTGACTGTGAGATTCCACTCTATGCTTCGTGTCCTCACACCTTTTCTTGTATAAAATGTGAGGTTGTAATCTTTAACAGTGTTTGACGTTAGCAGTTCAATGTAAACCACATCTGATGATTTGGCAGAAATTAAGTGTGCAAGAGGGTCTGAGCTTGATCCCTAAGTGTTGCGTGGACAACTTTCACAAAACTGTGTGGCTGACACAGGTGTGTAGTTTTTGCACTTAACACGTGACTTCTAGGTTTAACAAGTGCCTGCTGGGATTTCACTGGATCCATCCATCTATCCATTTTCTATTGCACTTGTCCTGCTTAGGGTCACAGGTGAACTGGAGCCAATCATAGCTGACTTTGGGCGGAGAGGCGGGTTACACCCTGGGCTGGTCGCCAGCCAGTCGTAGGGCAAATAAAGACAAACAAACATTTGCACTCAAACTCACACCTAAGGTCTTCAGTTAATGCTTATGAACCACCAGATCCCTACTCTCTATTTTACAAGAGGTGTTTTGGGGATTCATTAACATCCAAGTCTGTACAATTGATTCAACATACGTATTATTTTAGTAATTTGATCCATTTCGGAAATATTAGTCAATCTGTTTGGTAGAAAAACACAAATCAAGTACTTTAGTCCATGCTATATCCTGATCACTATTGGGGAGGCTAGCCTCTGAGAGAGTGAAAGGTTAAGCCAATGTTGGAGCTTGTAAGTGTTAACTATGAAGAGGAGACATGACGAAACATACACAGCAGCGTTGAGAGCGAGTCCGCATGGGGCGGCTAAATATACTCTTTGCGCTTGACTTTCATGAGGAAGCGCTCATGTCTCTTGGAGCTGCAGTGGTTTTTTTTCCTCGACCTATCTTCATTCAGGTGACACATGGCAAAGTGTGGTGGCCTCAGAGTGCCGGCCAGGACCTACAGTCGCTTCTCCTGCCATAACTACAAAGTGGTAAGGAAGCCAAGATTGAAGGGGGAGGGAGCATATGAGGAAAAGCTGCAAGTAAATATTTTTACGTACCGTCTTCATATCCTAAGTGAATGGTCATTTATCATGAGGCTTTGTTGCCTTTTAAGTGTTAAATAAAAGAAATGAGTTAAGATCGATACATGATAAGGCTAGCTTGCCTTCACAACAATTATGGAGAAAGAGAGAGGTAGGGTCAGCTTGAAATAGAAATATTGAGGGTGGAGGCCGTTCCAGAAGCAGCCAATTTATTTATTTTTTAATAGAAACTCCCTGGCGGAGGCAGGTAACAGACACTGAAATGGAATTTCATTTGAGCTCACAAATGTCCAAATCGTGCTGAGTGAAAAGAGTCTTCGTTGGCATTTTTAAATGCACATTTGCTGAGAAAATGAGTTGGTGAATGAACAGTTCGTTGCCCACAATGAAAGCCTCTTGTGAGAGATAGCCCATTTTAACCGCTTTATTAAGTGTGCTTCTTTCTCATGTTAGAAGACTACTAGATAATGGTGTGTAACATGAAAAACTTCTTCGCTAATCCGCTGGACCTTGAAATTAGTAAGACTATTAGAAGAAGAGAAGAAGAAGAAGAAGCCACAAAACTTATCAACATAATGGTTTTCTGGTAGATCTGTGCTGTTAATACATGAGAGAAAAGTTCAGCGGTTGTGCTCTCGTCATTTGAAAATGAGAGAAATGTAACTAATGTTTTTTTTGGGGGGGGGGGGGGGAATGCCTGGGCTTGAACATAATCACAACCATCCTGTACCGTAATGCCAATAATGAAATAGTTGAAGAAACTACAAGATCCCTACAACATGCTGTCTTTCTGCAGTCTGGCATGTATAAAAATGGACAGTGTGTGATATATTATTCACATGCACTCATTGGCCACAACATTAGATACGCCTGTATAACCTGACAAGAGTCAAAACTCAAGCTGTATGAAACATTGTGTCTTTTAGTGAAGTGCAGAGCTCTGCCAAGGCCTAGCAACCCTCAACATGTCTGTCAGTATCGTTCGACTAAATAAGCATGCCGTGCTGGGTGATATGTTCCACTCGATGCCTTTTAAGTGGGAGTAATGTGCATTATAAAAGGGCTGACAACTGCCAAGCTTTTTCACCATAGCTTCATTTGCTTGTTCTGGTGGTTCACTAGTTCCACGTGGGCTCAACGCCAGTAATTGGTCACCCAACACCTTTATCTGAGTCTGTATCAAAATCCAATGGGTTTTTCCTAGTGCTTCAAAGTTTGGCGGAACGAGGCCATGTGGTTTTTGTGTGAACATAACTGAGGGTGCACTCACACCAGCTAAAGCACACTTGGCCCTTCAAGTATGGACTGCTTGACTAATGTGGGGATTCTGTATTGTGCTCAAGCATAGTACACTTACCTGCTCAGGCACGGCATGGAGTTCTGCCATATCGTAACACAAAGTGATTTTCTTCAGTATGCAAACTGTAACTTGTGCTTTACTATTTTACCAGACAACTAGCCCATTACGAGTGCACCCTAAAAAACAAGTAGAATAAAATAGAATAGAATATAGCTTATTGTCACGGTCACCAGAACAATGAAAATCAGTTAGGCATCTCACAATTTGCAGCACTTAGGTAAACAATCAAAAGACACTTATTTAATAGAATAATAATAATACAATAATATACAATTATTCAAATTTGGAAGAATGACCATATTATGATATGGTGTTCAGTTATTGCACAGATTATAATCAGACAATATTGTACAGTCTTTCATAAGATTGCAATTAATTCATGTGAAGAGGCTCTGGGAGGGGGTGTAATCATAAAGTAACAATTGTGATCAAAGCAAGACTTTTTGCCATGTGTGGCAACTTTTGATACACTCTCAGAGGTATTAATTTTAAACGTGTTTATAGTTGTGTTGGTAGTTTGCAGTAGTGTCGAACTACAGAACCGGTATATTTTGCTGCCATGATTTTGAGGGGGAAACAAAACTTTTTCCTCCTCATGCTTCTGCCTCCCCTTCAAATCAAGGGCAATCTTTGACTGAGATACCTTGTTTCCTCGCTCATGCCAGGCATACCCGCAGTGCAGAGCCTCTAAGCGTGCGTCATGAGGCTCCGTATCTCACACCATTGGGTGACTCAGCAAACAGGGTTAGCGGGTGGGTGCTTGGATGTGAGGCTGATTTGCATGTTTGTGTCTGAATGAATGAATCATCAGTGCTTGTCAATAGTTCTGAAGAACTCAATTAGACATTGACAAGTATGAGTAGGAATTGTTGTCCACTCATTTTCTTGCTTTGTTTAAAAAATTATCATAGATAGAGAACAAACGCAAATCTTATATTGAAAGACTAAGTGACAGTCCTGCAAAATGGTGCAAAACTTGCCAAAATGTTCATAGGAAAAAGTCCCAGTGCATGAGGTCACTGCATGACAGTTGCCACAAGGTTGTGACGTGTCATGTTGCTGGCTTTGATGGTGGGAATGTCCCCGGCAGCACAACGACTCCACTCTCCAAAAAGTGAGGAGAGGTTTAACATTACTGTGATAATGGTGGGATCCTCCTATATGAGCATATAACATGTACAGTAGCTGATTGTATTGATATGAGAGTTGTGGGTATCACCATTAGACATCTTTGTCATTCCCAAATTACTACTACTTATTTTGGTATACATTTTTGTTATGATACATTTTATTTAGCTAAGATGAGTGAGTAGTCAATGGAGTCAGCAATGCTTTCCAGCTACCATGTCCTATCTTAATACAACTAGCAGGTGTGTGCTGACATGTATTTGTTTACATGGTATTCATCACATTGGCTTAAGTGTAAGTTACACTTCACAACTTTAGGAGGTAACATCTGATGTTATCAAGAATGTAAAAACTGACGTAATCCTCCCGCTATGTTTTTTGTCATCTGCCTCCTGAGACATCCTTCTCTATCTCTATTCTCAAGCGCCTTTCTTGTTTTGCAAAGAAAGCAATACTTGACAGAGGTTTAAAAGCCAAATGTTGTGACTTCCATCCTTCTTCTTAAACCCCTCGGCCAAGCCATGCTTTTGCTCGCCCCAGGCTATGTGACCCACCTCTGTTTTTTCAGTCTGTGACTGACAGCCAACCATTTCACCTCGTTTTTAATTACAACTCAACCCCTCTATTTACTGGCCTGAACTTACTTCAAAGGAAGCCAACACACACACAATGGCTCGTGAATATTGGACTTCCTTTGCTCCATGAGAAACTGAGTGTGTGAATTGAAAGCACTGAGCTTAATCCTGCAGTGAAGGATTTATCTTACCCTGCTTGCCACTCAGTCTTTTTCTAACAAGCTGTTACGATTGAAACATGGTTCCTATGGGTTGCGTGTGTAATGTGCGGTCTTGTGCCGCAATAAAGTGAGAAGATGAGTGTGCATACAACATGTGAGTTGCTTTGAAGTGCACACCTGTTGTACACCATCTCCACAGCACTGATTCTTCTGATGAGTAACACGATGGCAAAGGCAGGCTCTGTTTACAGTGTAAACACAGCGAAATAAGGCTCACAATCGCGTCACATGCATCACTGTGCATGTGCTGAGGCCATATGATCCTTCAATTGCTGCACACTCATTCAGCTCAATAGCCTTGAATTACAGATGGAAGAAAGAAATCAGAAAATTGGAGGTTATACTGAGGTTCACTGAGGGCATAGACACAGGAGCGTTTCATGGGAGCTATCAGGTTAAATGTGTGTAACCTGCTAACTGGTCGTTATTTTAAAGTATGCATCTATAGACAATAGTTTTATCAGTGAACTCCCTGCTCTCTGAGCTCATTTTGAAGAGATTGATGACTTTTTTTTAAGCTTTGTAATCATTACTGCACTGCCTTAGCTGTAAAACATTATCTGCACAAAATCTGCCCTTTTTTTTGGGGGGGGGGGCAATATCTTTTTACCGCTTCACAAAAAAACATTTGCTGATATCAGGTCACTTAAACATGACCGACTGCTTAACTGTTATGTGACTTCATACGACAATTAGTGCAGCAAAGGAGAGTATCTCATTCATTAAACGGGCCCTGTTTTTAACAAACGATGCAGTCTGAGTCTACTTTCAAAATTAATGGCGATTTCATGGATTACATTGTGCATGTGAGATGGAGAAAGTATCAGATTTGCTACAATTGCGGGTGATACAGTGTGTGAGGTGAGGGTGCTGTGTACAATACTAATTATGCCGCAAATTAAGAAAACACAAGCACATGCACATGGTGTCTGTTTGTTGAAATAATCAGTTCTCTGGTGTGATGTTCTGAACTTTTCCTCGAGCTTTGCTCGTCTTCTTTTTAAATGTCCCCTAAATTTTTGAAAAAAGTACAATTAACATCCATTGATGAAAACGAAAGATAGCAAAAAGAAAAAGTGAGTTTGGTGACTAATTATGAAGGACGCTATTCAGATTATTCAGATGCTTGCTTTGCCCCCTCCCCTTCTCCCTCCAGGCAGTGAAGGCTCTTTTTTTGTCCCCAGAGAGTGATGTCAGCGTGGCCCATTGAAAGCAGCCGCCGTGTGCTCAAAGATGAATGCCCTGGCTAAGCACAATGGCCCGGATTTGAATACCACGCAGATATATGCCAGATTGGGCGGCAAACAAAAGAGAGCAGGCTACTCTCTGCTCAATTCAACCACGTTGTTATTTTATTAGCGTCATAAAACTGTTTCCACCTTTTATACCGAATGTAGTTTTCAAGTGTTAATGGAGTTTGAAAAACATGCAGAGTGTGACAGTGCCATGCCCTCTCGCCATGGGTTCTTTTTGTTGGCTCATAACTGAGCGATTGAGCTGTTGTGTCGCTTGTGTGTCCGGCTGCAGATCTACACAGACTGGGCCAACCACTACCTTGCCAAGTCAGGACACAAGCGTCTGATCAAGGACCTTCAGACGGATGTTGCAGATGGAGTGCTCCTCGCTGAGATTATACAGGTCGTAGGTAAGGAGAGGCAACTTTTCAATTGTTGAAAGAAATGTTAAACGTGACTTATTTGGTTTCACACTGCATTGTTGTTATTTGTAAACCACGATGAAATGATCCACTTTTAAAGGTTAGAATCCTCCCTTTTCACGAAGAAGCTGATGTGCAGCGAATGTAACTGTTTTACTAAACCAGATGTGTTTACATGGCGCTGCTGCCTGTGAAAATCAGTTGTTGCATTCTTCTTTTGACCTTCACCCCGTCCATGTCAGCATCAGTCTTGTCAGTTCATCCGTCGCGGCTGTCATCTTGTCTGCCGCCAGCATACAGGCTGAAGTAGGCCGGCACCAGCTGACCGTAACTCGGCATGTTACAGCTGATTTGAGATTTAATATGATTTATTGTGCTCAACTCTTTACAGAAAAGAAAGAGTGTCATTCTTTGGTTAGAGTCTGCATGTGATTCTTCAAGTAAGAGTTAGAACAGACTCGCAAGCAGAGTGAAGAATTGGGTATGCTGTTTGCGTCATGTATTTTTATGCCACTTGCTTCGGGGGGACAGGGGGGGGGGGGGGGGGTCTGTTTGCATGACAAATCTTTTTAATGTGGCTGTGTAAGTTGTTATGTTTGTTTTGGCAACCCCGGTGATTCCAAGAATATACTGTAGTTGCTATTACAGCAACATGCAGTTCTTCTCTCCTGGTTAAATGGCACAATGGAGGATTTTTGTAGAGGAATATAAACGGCTACAAGATCAGTTTTTAAATCATGGTTTTTACAAATGGAATTATAAAGAATATGAATTAATTAATCAAGTAATTATTAAAAAGCAGTAAAATGATACAGTGATATATATACTGCTCATTTACAAATTTGAAATGTACAGTTTGAATGTGCAGCAGTTTGCAGGTTTTCTCTTAGAAATGTTTTGACATGAATGATACTCTGCTCGGTTCCTCGTGGATATGAAGGGCTACTCTTCCTAATACTTATGGATGCAACCAAAGGGAAACATTTGTTTCATCACAATGAAATACTGTGTGTCTACCTCTCCACTAACATTGTCAAGACAATTTCAAAGAAACGGTGTTTCAGACAATGTTTTTTCCGTCTGTTTAGGAGGCTTGAATGCTTTAGCCCTTGTACTGCCTTCTGACATTGATTTTGCTTACTAGTTTACTTGCATTCATTTGTTGTCCCATGAACAAAATCCTTTTGATTTCAGCTCTCAAATCTAATTCTGTCATACAGATTCTAGAACCTTAAACTTTGATGAGCAATCAGAATTGCAAGTCTGAGGTTATCTGACGGTCATCAAGCACAAGACCTCTTGCTGTCACCATAAAACCTAATCATATACTATGATTTGCCAAATTGGTTGAAACTTAATTAAGACGATTAAATTCAAGAGACATTTACCACAGCATTGTGAAGCCACATTTCAAATGCTATGTACAGTAAGTAATCCAATATTGATGACTGCTCTCGTCTCTACACAACAGGAACTAAAAACAACTGTTCACCTGCTCCCACCTGCCTTTCTTCTTGTCCAGTCTGTTAACCTTACAGCACACAATGCTGGGGAAAATAGAGCTGTCTTCTGGTTTTGGAACAGTAATGCTGGTACATACCGAAGGTGGATTTGGCTCCAATTGAGCTACTTGACCCATCTTTTTTCAAACCTCCACTACATATTCATCAGTCCCTATGAGCTATCGTTAGTGGGACTGACTCTGTTTTGCCAATGGAAAGCAAATCATTATCTTTCAGTCGTGTACTCCAAAAATCCATCCTTGTGTTGCGTATGACGTGCTTTTTTAGGCGTGTGACTAGTTTTTGGCTTGCACTTTGCTAACATACAGTATAGTTAGTGTAGGGGCTCAGTGTGTATCACACAATTAGTCACTGTCTCTTGTGACCAGGTAGCATCACCATTGGGCCCTTGGGGTTACAGTCGGGAAATATTGCAACGCTCACGTTCTGCATTTACTGCGAACAAAATGAAAGCAAACCGTATTATGCTGACAAAGCAGGTATTAAGGAAATAAATGTATGGTGTCATTGTCTATAAATGTGGCACCTATAAGGGTGTAGCAGTTTATTATGGGAATGATGAGATACTGTAGTCAAGCATTCATACCTATGTGTTTCTTCCTAAAGAAAATCGGTATTGAATATTAACAGCATGTACAGTATTAGAACCAATCAATGACTGTAATTGTTTTAACTTCAAAAAAAAAGAAGAAAGAACGAAAAGAAAAAGAACAAACCCTACTAAAGACAATTGAAGTTGGTTATCATGAGGTCTTCTATCAATGAGAATATGTAAATTCATATCATATTATAATGTCAACATTGCAGAGATGGTCTTACTTGATTTTCATTGGACACCAACGATAGTTGAAGCTTGTGTGTCAATACTGTATTGCAAGAGATAATGATAAAATCAAGTGTGATACCTGGATTGATATTTTTGTCCAGCTGCAATTTTGCCTGGTGTCTGTCGATAGCTACAATACATGTACATGCTATGCTGTGATGTGTTAAACGGCATCACAGTTCATTCCTGTCTTTCACATCTCACCATAGCTATTGCATCTCCCAGATTCACATGCAATGTCTGTGAATGGGAATGCCGTTACTGTATCAGGTTAAAATGCTGTTGATATACTGTATCACTGTCACTGTATGAACACACATTAGCGTGGTATTATGCTGGCAATGTAACCCTGTAAAAACAAAGGCTAAACAATGTTATTATGTTTATATTGCAACCAGAAACTCATGTTGAGGTAAGCAATGTGTTTGTGTCATTATAAGTCTGATTGTGGGATTCACTATTTGCATCCAGTGTTACAGAACAGACTGAGAGACAGTTGCTCTATTCACATGTAAGACTGTTAGAGGAGTATATTTCCGCAGGATAGGTCGTATGTACATAATGTCGGAGCTGGACCCCCTTCTTTGTGTATGCTGCGCTGTTGGCACAGTTGTCAACGCTGAGCTGATGGCCCTGTCTCAGCTGCTGTGGGCTGGGCCTTTAATGGACAGGAGGAATCCCTGACATCACATGCCCCCGCTGAGAAGGCAGCAGTGCAGCACTCCCATCTCTGCCGGGTCCTCGGCAGTCCCATTCACATTTGCTGGGACCCGATAGACTTTCAAGTCCCAGCAGGCAGGGAGGCGAGGAGGGGTCAAAGTCATCAGCTGGAGCACCTCTGCTCTCCTCACTTCACCAGAGTGTCTAGTTGACAAGTGGACGTCTTTACTGGGAATAAAAGTGAGGATTACAAGCACTGAACACACCTTTCTTTCTCTCCTTACTTCTCTGTCTCTGCCTCCTCTTTCTTGCTGTCTGTGCTCAGCCAATGAGAAGATTGACGACATCAATGGCTCCCCAAAGAGCCCCTCTCAGATGGTAAGTGATCCTTTAGTCTGTTTTGGCAGAATGCTGTGAAATTCACCTGGTTGCCTGTGAGCGTTTGTGTGAAAGTACACACCTCTTTGATGACGGGTTGTCACAGTAGTTGAGATTGGTTGGTAAATGTTATCCTTTGTGGTCTTGAAGGCTGCTGGCCATTAAAACAAAAGGCTCATACAAGAAGGTATCATTGACTTTAGTTTTGTTCATCTTATTATACTGTCTAGAGAGAACATTCCTCCCATCTCTAGTATATCGAGTATAAGCAGGAATGCTTGTGGCCACAGTTTTATAGTTTGTGCACAATGACATTTAAGATGCTCCTACTCAGATTTCAGCATTTTCCAGTTTTGTGTCCCCAGCGGGGAAACGATACAGGAGACCTGAGGCAGGGCTGCCCTCCGCTGCATGGGACGGGTCATAAATTGGGCCAGTGTGCCAGTTGAGGGGGCTATTTTTGGCCACCAGCCAGACTACTGAAGCCTCTCAAAGCACTAGAGAGAGAAAAGCACAAACACATACAAACACACACATGCATACGCACACACACTCACACGCCTCCTTAGTTAACAACTGAAATGGGGGCAAAAGCACAGCTGATCCTTAATGCCCTCTTTGTCATTGAAATGCACACGTACACATACACATACATATCTATATTTATCCTATAGCTGTATCATGTAGCTCAAATTCCATTGTTGTTGTATTCATGTATGTCACAGTTAAATTCCAGCCCTCAGTGTTGTTGCAATTAACATCAAGACCCAATGAGCCCTCTTGAAGTTGAATTCCATTTATCATCACACTTGCTAATCTTATAATAATTCTCTTTTTGCGATGCACTATTGCGCCTTTCACAACATTATTATTACTTATTATCTCTCTCTTCATCAATTGGGACTCATCATCAAACCTAATCAAATCAAACAGAAGGCTCATGAAGATAAAGACTGATTCCTTGGGGTGTAACAATTCGTTTTAGCAACGATTCGATTCGTATCACGATTCGTTGTTGTCAATTCGATTGAAGGACGATATTGATTTATTTAAAATGATACAATGGCTAGAAATCAATTCAGTAACTTTTTAGCCAAAAATTCTTCCAGTGTGACTTTGAAATAAATACCTGCATACTGGACAGTGTAGATGAATTTCTTAGATTCTAGTTATTTCTTGCCAGGGCATCCGATAAAAACAAATTTTGGTCATTAAATACTGTATAAAGATTTTCCTGACATACACTTTATTGCCAAAAGTATTCGCTCATCTGCCTTCACTCTGATATGAATTTAAGTGACATCCCATTCTTAATCCATAGGTTTTAAAATAAAATCGGTCCACCCTCTGCAATAATAACATCTTAAACTCTAATGGAAAAACTGTTCACGAGGCTTAGGAGTGTTTTTATTGGAATGTATGTCAATTTTTCCAGAAGCACATTTGTGAGGTTCCACACTGATGTTGGATGAGAAGGCCTGGCTCTCAGTCTCCACTCTAATTTATCTAAAGTGTTCTATAGGGTTGAGGTCAGCATTGTGCAGACCAGTCAAGTTCATCCACATCAAACTCTCTTATCCGTGTCTTTCTGAAACCTGATTTGTCCACTGATGGACAGTCGTGTTGGAACAGGAAGGAGCCATCCCCAAACTGTTCCCACAAAGTTAGAAATGTCCAAAATATTAGCCCCTGAGCTCCAGTGAAATGAACTCTGAATGCTTCAGCATAGCAAGAGATTTTTGGACAGTCAAACAGTTTCAAACCCTTCCTGTTCCAACATGTCTGCGCACCGGTGCACAAAGCAAGGTCCATAAAGACATGGATAAGAGAATTTGGTTTGGGTGAACTTGACTGGCCTGCGCAGAGTCCTGCCCTCAACTCGATAGAACACCTTTGGGCAGAGCTGCGCAATTAATCGAATTTTAATCGTGATGGCGATTTTGGCTGTCACGATTTAATGAGCCTGATCATTTCAAATGTGGGCACCGCTGCATATGAGAAGTGCTTCATTTGCAGCAGTGCCCGCAACCCAGTCAGCTAGCCAACAGGGGGCGAAGGTATGGTTAAGGCTTCATAAAGGGCCGTCACTGCACTCCCTGGCCAACTTCAAAATAAAAGGCAAAAATGGCATTCATGTCAAAGGTAGTAATATATTGAGCTTTTATTTTGAAGTTGGCCCTCTCAGCACACTGGCGGAGAGGCAGCATGTCACGGAAAGACTGTTAACAATCGTTACAAGCTGCCTTGACTTCAACTTTTAGGCTGTCCTGACCGCAGTAAAAATGCCAGAAGTAAATAGAGAGGGAAATCACAGGTGTCGAGTTCTTTGCCGTTTGTGACGGTGCACGACTGACCAATTGTCAAGCAGAACAATGGACAATTCATTATATTGACGACGGGGATTTTCTAATGAGTTGTGTTTTATGCATAAATTCCATTTACTTCCATTATGTTGCAATTCGTGATTATACTTTGTAACAACATATTTGTTCAATTAGCCCTTGATAAAGTAGAATTTTTTGGGGTATATGTAATTTTTTATTATTCCATCCATCCATCCATTTTCTGAGCCCCTTCTCCTCACTAGGGTCGCGGGCGTGCTGGAGCCTATCCCAGCTATCATCGGGCAGGAAGCGGGGTACACCCTGAACTGGTTGCCAGCCAATCGCAGATTTTTTATTATTATTATCTATCATATATTCTTATTAAAAGATTCATTTTGCACTGCAAGATGTTTACATAATGTATTGTTTGTTGAAAAGTAGTACAATAAAAATAAGGATTTTTCCGCAACATGAAGAATAATCGTGATTCGTAATCATGATTACAATATTGATCAAAATAATTGTGATTATTATTTTGGCCATAATCGTGCAGCCTTAACTTTTAGTTAATTTCAAGTGGACAGTGAGCCAGGCCTTCTCGTCTAACATCAGTGTGTGACCTCACAAATATGCTCCTGGAAGAATGGGCAAACATTTCCCAAAAACTAACCCTAACCCTAAACCTTGTTGAAAGTCTTCCGACAAGAGTTGAAGCTCTTATAGCTGCAAAGGGTGGGAATGGGATATCACTTACAATCATATGTGAGTCAAGGCAGGTGAGCAAATACTTTTGGCAATATAGTGTACTTTCCTTTTTATGTTTCTTACTGTGTACCGTACTGTATGTGTTTTCTAATGGGCTATGTAAAAATGTCTCCACTGTACGGAGCCCCTAGCGTTTAAGAATCCCTGTTCTAAACAGTCAAATACTAGTGACTAGAAAGTACTGTGATGTTTTCACGAGGAAAATCTTTTAGGAATACTGTTGATAATACATAGAGAGCTAAATAATTAACAAACCTGCTCTTTGTAGCACAAACGTTAGACTAAAACAGTGTCCAGTAATTGACATTGTCAATGGTTCTCCTCTTGTTCACCCAAGTTTCCCCTCCTCATACTCTGCTGTTGTTGCTAGCAGCTAGCACATTAAGCTTAGCTAACCAGTTTGAAAGGCTTCAAAGTGCATGGCGAGTTGCCCCGAGTCACACACACATCGTCAATGATAATTTCTCACTAGCCGCCTCCTCATCTGTTATCCACCAGACAGACCGACATCTTAAACAACAATAAAAGTGTTTAAAATACTACACAACACACATACTGTGGTGTCTCGTCCAAACCCTAGGGGGACCACGCAAAGAAGTGACAAGATGTGGGGCGTAGCTTAGGACAAAAGCGAGAAAAGAGATGATGATGATGATGATGATGATGAAGAAAGTAGCGTTGTGCTAACTGCTCTGTGTAAATTGAAAAATCAAGCGACGTCAAAGGAATTGCAAGCATTTTTCTTGGAAATACAACATATACACGCCTCTATATAAAGCCTGCCGTGCTTAAATCCAATGTGTTATTTCCTAGTATCGATACAATTGATTAATTACCTTTTAAAACAATTTAAATCGATATATTTACATCCGCAAGGCTAACTTGCCGAGCCCAGATCGATCCAGTTGGATCGTAGGGATATAAATCGTTACATCGATATAATGAATGAATTGTTACACCACTACAGATTCCTATAATTTAGTTTCTGGTGACCTTGGACAGTTTACATGATGACGGTCATGCTGAAATGATTTTGGAAGTTCAGATAATGATGACGGTCATGCTGAAATGATTTTGGAAGTTCAGATAATGATGTGGTATAGTTGGCAGTGTAACATTAAAAACACTACAGCAACACATCTCGACCAAGCGCTGTTGAACAGACCTTATTTTAACATACAGTGCTGAGCAAACATTTTTGGCAACCATGAGTTAATCTTTTTTAATGTCTTTTTCACAGCAGTCATTGCGACACAGTAAACAGTAAATAATGGGACAGATACTAGTAGCAGGATTGTGCAAAAAAATTAAAATGCACTTTTTACAAAACTTTGTAAAGCTTCGGCAAATGGGCTAGTGAATAACTCTCGATCAGGATCTAGTTAAGGGTGCCGACAGACTGTTTGTGTTAAATACTATATGGCATCAGGAGAACCCCCAGAATCATGGTTGAACTGCTCGGTGGTTTTTCATTCTCCATGTACCAGCAAGTAACTGCTAACTTTTTCAAAAAGATTTAAATACACTTCTGGTTCGCAATGTGTATTTATGTTAGTCTGGGAATGCGTTCTGAGTAGCCATGAATGGATGTTTCTTATTGTTGGATGTGAACAATAAACAGTCAGTTTGTCATCTTCTGATTTGAGTTTTGTGATATGAAAGCGTGTGCAGCTGCAATCAGTATGCAAATGTTTGTGATGTCTTTGGGTCTGTTTTGCTTAAAACGCTCTTAAAAATTGAGCAAACAATACATACACTGATGCACACACGCACACACACACGCACACACACTCAACTGAAGGGTTTTGTTGGCAGATGTAATTGGCGTGATGCAGAAGGCCGCGATTGCTTTACTTGATGTCATTGCTGTGGGGCTTGAGCTCTAAAAGCAACTGCCAATTACCAACACTTAGTTGGAGCTCTGTCTCTAAATGAATAAACATGGAATTATGTTCTGTCAATTGAATAAACAGCTTCACTCTGGTTTCTTTCATTAAATCATTATCATGCTGGCTATCCAAGATGAAGTGGCTATTTTTACAACTGTCACATCCTTGTTAAACGGAGCGCCATCAGCTGTCGTTCATTTGCCACCCACAGCCGGTCTGTATTTCTTCAACCTGAAGCCAGTGTTGACACTGAACTTTTAAAACCACACACACATGCGGTGTGTATTATCCAAAACATCCGATATTAAAATACCCACCTATGTTTGTATGTAAATTCAAATTTTTTTTAATTCTTCTAAAAATCTTAGAACAGAAAAATCATAAGGGCAAAAATATTGGTACACCTCCAGGAACTGAAAATGTGTAGCGTAAAAACTATAAAGGGCCTTTCATTTTATATACTGTACCGCTTGTCCTACCGGTTGCAGGTGAGCAGGAGCTTGTGCCAGCTGTTTGGTGAGAGGCAGGGTATACCCTGGACCGGTCGCCAGCCAATCGCAGCACACACATAGACAAATGATCATTCCCACTCACATGCAAACCTTTGTCTGTTTAGATTCTTAGTCATCCAGGTCATGATAATGACAGTTTCACATCTATGTGCAAATTAGAGTCTTCAATTAACCTAACATGCATGTTTTTGGGAAGGTGGGAGGAGGCCGGACTACATCTTGGTAGGATGAATTTTAAAATTCTGATGGCTCAAAGGAATTAATCCCCTCTTAATAAATGGCTTGCATTGGTTACCGAAGATGAGGGTCAGGAAAATGTCCTTTGTGAGTGGAAAGAAGTGTTGGACTGAGCCAGAACCACACAGGTGGAACTAGCGTAATGTGTTCATTTGCCTGACTTGATGAAACGCAGAGACAGACAAAAACACCTTTCAAGTCATGTTAAATGAAGATAAATGTGTTCCATTTTCTGTCAGGGTGGGCTTTGCTTGGAATGTGTCTCTGAGTTAAACTAACCAGACTTAAGCTTCTGTGCATTGTCATTCTAAACCATCACACTGTTTTTGTCTACCAGGGAAGTAACCATGTTTCTTTTTGTTGTTGTTGTTTTTTGCTTTGTCTGTAGTCAGGATAGTGTTGGTTGCAAACTCATGAGTGGACATTTACAGGTTGATGCTGCTATATTGTAAATTTGGAGGGGTGATACAAAATGACCCAAAAACGGCTTTGGTAACCATTCTAATACATGGCTTTGACATTCACATTTTTGATACATTTCCTGCTCGGATCTCATCGTCTTGTTCAGGTATACATAACGTTGGGCTGGGAGTATGCTCATAGAGAACCACCCGTATGTTGGAAAACTAGTTTTGTCAGCACTCATATAAACTCTTGTTTAGCGCTATAGGTAGTCAAAGTGCGTTAACACTGTTTCCTCATAAACCTACTGATGAAACAGCATCGGGAGCAATTGGGGGTTCAGTAGTTTGTTCAGGGTGTACCCCGCCTCCTGCCCGATGATAGCTGGGATAGGCTCCAGCAGCCCGCGACCCTAGTAAGGAGAAGCGGCTCAGAAAATTGATGGCTGAATGGATGGTTTGCTCAGGCACACTTGGACATGGTCACAGGGGCCGAGGATCAAACCCACAACCTTTGGGTTGGGAGACGACCACTCTACCACCTAAGCCATGGCACCCCATCTGGGTCGTGATCTCATAATGGAGTGAAATGTTCTAAAGTCTACTAACAGCTTGATCTGGATCATCTTTGGCCACTGATGTTTCTTGTTAGCATTGATGTCCCACCATCTTAAATGTTGACATAAACTTAAATGTGACATATCATACTACTAATAATGCGAGTAAAATACAATGCTCCCAGGGCTCCCTAGATGGTAAAGAATGTCTAATCTCAGTCAGACCCATCAGATTACATTAATCTTTCAATTTCCTAACATTGAATAAAAAGAGCATTCGTGCTGATGAAACTTTTTTTTTTTTTAACATTTACCATCAGACCTTTCACAGCATCATTGTCCCACACAGCAGCTGGTGAGTTGATGGAAGGAGACGTTTGTTCCATGGCCTGCTGACTTTCTGGCCTCACGCTGCTGCTGGATGGATGTTGGAGCAGTGTTGGCCTGGTTTCAGATTTTTGGTCAGCAACATAGCAGACAGTTTATTTGCATTACCTGTTCAGATTGATCAGCAATACATAAAAATAAAATCTTTCTAGGGAAATCTATCTAAGGGGAATATCGTGGCTGTTATTACCTACAATGTTCAGCTACCTCTGTGGCCTTTAATATTTGTAGCTGCAGAGATATTAATAGCCTGAAGTATGACATGGGTTCATTTAAGCAAGACTGGCCTGGTATTTATGTTTGGGTATCATAATGACACATATATCCTGCGGGCTGCTGGAAGCGTAGTGTAGCTTATTTGTAGGGTTGGGAGGGTTACTTTAAAAATGTATTGCGATACAGTTACTAGTTACCTGTTTAAAAAATGTAGTTAGTAACGTAATCCATGTGCCATAACGTTAAAGTTATGTAACTTGATTACTTCTAGATTACTTCACCAAATACAGTATGCTAAAGAATAACAAAAGAAATTAAATGTCAATACGATATATAATGATAGACCAAACTTGTCAGAACATGCCTTTATGGATGTAACTATGTGCTGCACTGTGGGAGTCATCCATCACTTATCTGCACTGCTTATCCTCACTAACGTCAGGGTGTGCTTGAGCTTATCCCAGCTGACTTTGGGGAAGAGGTGGGGTATACCCTGAACTAGCTGCCAGCCAATTGTAGGGCACAGGTAAACAAACAACCAGTCAGAATCAGAATCATCTTTATTTGCCAAGTATGTCATAAAATTTTTGGGTGAATTTAGCACTCACATTCACACCTACAGGCAATTTAGAGTCTTCAATGAACCTTTCATGCATCTTTTTGGAGTGGGAGGAAACTGGAGTACCCCAAGAAAACCCACACAGGCACGGGGAGAACATGCAAACTCCACACAGGAAGGCCAGAGAACGGATTTAAACCCGGAACCTCAGAACTGTCTGGCAGATATGCTAACCGTGTACCGTGCTGCCAGTGGGAGTCAATGAATATGAAATGTAATATGATATCAATGACGTAGTAGTAGTAAGAAGTAAGAATGGAGGTGTAAGAATGGATATTATTCATTCATCTTCCGTTCCGCTTCTCCTCACTAGGGTCGCGGGCGTGCTGGAGCCTCTCCCAGCTATCTTCGGGCGAGAGGCGTCGTACACCCTGAACTGGTAGCCAGCCAATTGCAGGACACATACAAACAAACAACCATTCACACTCACATTCACACCTACGGGCAATTTAGAGTCTTCAATTAACCTACCATGCATGTTTTTGGGATGTGGGAGGAAACCGGAGTGCCCAGAGAAAACCCACGCAGGCACGGGGAGAACATGCAAAAACCACACAGGCGGGGCCGGGATTTGAACCCCTGGTCCTCAGAACTGTGAGGCAGATATGCTAACCAGTTGTCCAGTGCCGCCAGAAAGGATATTATCATACACTATAAGCCGTATATTCTTTGATGCAACACACATGCAGCCATCGGCAAAGTAGACGGTTCATATGTTTCTTATGTTTCACTGCACACTAGCTTCTGTCATTACAATAAGTCTGTCACTATTTTTCTGTTGAGCTGTACATTTATAATTCTGTACAGGTACAGATTAGTCCTCCATCATGTGACACAACTCAATAATATATGTTATACTTTTTGAGAGGATTGATGAATACTGCAAAATGCTTTAAAATGTCCATCATTCCTCTTGTCACATATAAACTGCATGGAGCCCCATCCTTTTGTCTTTCTTTTAGTGCACTTGTTTGCCTTGTGAAAACTACAGTTGGTAAACTTTGATCACACCAGGATCACTTGCTATGCCTTGTTTTATGGTTCACTGTGTTGTTGCAAAGGCCAACAAAGTGTGTAAGTGCATGTGCGTGTGTGTGTGTGTGCGCGCGCGCGTTTATCTATGATGCTCCTGTTGCAGTAGGTTTATTGTGAAATATGTATGTGCTTTTACTTTGAAATGAGACCAATCTGAAGTTTGCCAGTTGTCGCCAAACAGTGACTGACAAACACATGTACATAGCGGTGTTACCTTACAAGTTTGTTCTTTTTTTTATTCATTTCATTCTTCGTGGGATTCGATACAGAAGTTTAAAGGTGGTTGATTGATTGTGATTGTGGTTGGCTGTGGGGGTGAGTGCCATTGGCTGAAGTGTTAAAGTGTTCTGCTATGCCGCCCATTGATTGGACGCGAGACTACAGTTTTTTTTTACAGGTGTTAGTAAACATCTGTAAAAGGAACTATGTGAACAGTTGCACATTTAAATGAAAATATGCAGCCTGCATTTTCTTACAGCTCTGTGTGTGTCTCCGTATGCAGATTGAAAACATTGACGTCTGCCTCAGTTTCCTGGCAGCCAAAGGAGTCAACACTCAGGGATTGTCTGCAGAGGGTAAGATGGACATGAACATGTGCTTCTGTTTCCACTTAACCAACAATATCACTCTTGAGTTGTGTGTAGTAAATTAAACGGTTTGGAATGGAAGTCATATTGTTGTCATACACAGCACATTTTGAGTAGGTTTAATGAGTACAGCATTCTTTCTTTTGTTCAGAATAACATCATGGCATTGCCTTTTTATTCTACTCATTTCAGTATTTTAATGTAGCAAATTTTCTGTCATCTGACCCTCAGAAATTCGCAATGGCAATCTAAAAGCCATCCTCGGCCTCTTCTTCAGCCTGTCTCGGTTTAAACAGCAGCAGCAGCAGCAGCAGCAGTCGTCCCAGAGGCACAACACCCAGCCTCGGAGCTCGCACCCTCCCTTGAGCCAGCAGAGTAGTGCCCCAGTTCAGCTCAGCCAATCTACGCATGGGACTCCTGCCCCCACAGCCCAGAAAGTAGCGCAGGCCGAGATGCAGTCCAGGTGAGGCTTGAGTGTCATGTCAGAGCAGTCCAAAAGACTAGGTAGTATTGAAAATGGGTGAATGGGTGCAATCTCTTTCTTTATCTAGTCCATCCCTTTGACATATCTCTCTTCCTGCTCACACTTCTTGTCATTTATAAATGTGAACCTGACGTCTCATCCTCTTTCGCATCTCTTTTCTTCTCCTCTAGGATTGGCTCTCAGAGTAAACTACTCAAGTTTTCCCTTGGTCAGAAAAAGACCTCTAGGTTAGCCTCTACTGCATTCTTTAGTGTCCTTGCTCAACCTTTCTTTCCTCTCCCACATCTCCTGTTCTGCCTTGTTCCTGAAAAGAACTAGCATGGTCATTGCCCCTAATTAAGGACAATATATATATTTTTTGTCCAATAGTGACGTTTCTTCTTAGTTCCTTGTCTCTGGTTAAGGGCAGTCTCTACCATGAGCACCATCTAAAATGCATGAGGTGCTAGTTGGTAGAAGTGAAACCTTGAGGCTACGTTTTCGGACTCCTCTGTCTGTCTAGCAGCATGCCTCATTTGGCGGGCCTGCTAAATGGGCTGTGGAAGACCTTTAGATAACCCTTGAATAATTGTGCGTCTGCGTGTGTGTGCTTGTGTGTGTGTGGCGGGCGGGGGGGGTGGATTCACACGCAAATTCTGTCTTTTTGCATTTGCCTATAGATCTGCATGTTCGGTCATTTTATGAAATAGGTTTTTGTTTTTTTTGCATGCTGCCCATCCCACATTTTCAGTTTGCATTGCACCTGCATCCTGAACAAACTTCTCCCCAAACCCATGCAATTACTCCATCTTCTGGCACAAATGTGTAACTACAACCTAAACCCATTTGATTGCGCCATTGCTCTCCATATTTTTTATTATTTCTGTGAGCATTTTGAAGAAGTCAAAAGCTTACTAAATTACTTGACTGTGCACATATTTCTGGGAAGAATACATGTTTCACATTAACGCAAATATTTTTATGAAGAAGTAATTGTAATTTTTGAAAGTGATTTCCTGCACTTTTGATTATGAAGTATTTTTGTCATTGTTTTTTTTCAGTGTGTTTAAAGAAAGTATGGCTAGGAATTTCATCAGCGTTAACAAATATAATTATTTTTCATTCTTAATCCATTGTATCTTTTTCCATCGGCACCCAACAAAAGCTCTAATCCTGCAGTAGGCCTAATTAAAGTTCAATGATTTCAGGCTGCTCATGACACTTATCTAAGCTCATTACTTTGCAAGGAGAATCTCTGTCCGTCAAAGTGAAAGGAAAGTCGGAAATGAGAGTTTGATTAAATGTATAAAATTCTTATCAGCATCTTCCTGACAGATTCAGAGTGATGATGTCGTCATGATGAATTAACATTTCATTAAGTTTCTGGCTTCAATAAATTGTAGACAAGAGAGGCACCAACATTTTGATATGGGTGTGTCACGTAGATATTCTGTCCTGTTTATTCTTAGTGTGGAAAGAAAGGTGTAACTGTTTTGATTATGTGCAAATCACCTACTCCAATGTTAAATATTAAAAAAACCTTTGCTATAATATACATACGGCATGTGCTTACACTGCTTTTTGTATCGTTTCCTACATTCTGGGTGGTTGCAAAAAGACAACATGCTTCCCTGTATACTAATTATAAGGGAAATTTCAACTGCAGTATCTACATGGTCCACACTTTTCATTATGCACCCATTTGCCAAATATGTTTTCTTTCTATTCATTACTTGTAAAAATATTGGGAAATTATTGCCACTGCTTGTCTTTGTATTCATATTTGGGATTTGTTGACCCAATTATCCCATTTACTTCATTCAATTTTCTCTCATACTTATTCGGCATTTGTCAGACTTCCCGGTCTTTCAGCGAGGGTGTCCACTGCAGGCGGTGATGTCCCTCCACGAGGCTCGGTCAGCGGTGTTGGGAACAGACGCAGCCAGGCCTTCAGTGACCCTAAGACCAAAGCCAGCTCACAGCTGAACAAAGGTAGGCTTCATGTACTGTACATCCGCAAGCAGTGGCATGTCTACTTTTTGGTTTGAGTACCTCTGATTGTGTCATTACGCTGAGATATCGAGTTTATTAAAGGTGTGAACCACAATACAGTGAAAGTAATACAGTTCAAAAGCAGAAATGTATGGGGGTGGGGTATGTAAAACTCAAGTCTGAAATTCAGATAATTTCGCCCATAGAAAACATTTGCTTTTGGTGGCAGTGTATGCTTCCAAACATCGTTTACCCAATTTTACTTGTTCGTCGGTCGACACGTTGATGCTACTGCTGCTGCATACACAATGAGTGGCTTTAGTTTGCAGTACAGTAGTCATTTAAGTGTTTAAATAGCTTCTATTACCACTCACTGGGCTCATGCTTTATATAGACTCTGTGAGTGTTATCAGCGTAAACTCATTACCCTGCATTTAGATGCAGGGCTTTGACTATACACAAGACCTACACATCAAACGTAGTAAAAATATATGTACTGTATATGCTGCTGTACTTGAGGTAAGGTGAAGTTGGTGTGTCTGTCTATGTGTAAAAATTGTGTAGTGGAATCACATATAGACATGAAATGTTATTCAAAGATGTTAGTGAATGGCTTTCCTCAATCTGATATTATGAACACATGACCATGGTAATCCCCAAAAATACACAGATGCATAGTTATTGATAATATTGTTATTAATATCCGGGTAGCTGCATTGCTACGAGGCTGAAACATGTTATCAGAAGTTTTTGGGGTTTTTTTCCCACATCAATTGGTTGTCAACATTTTTAATTGACAATTGAGGGAAGAATAGAATGCTTGTGGAAATAAACTTTAAAGTTGTGGGGAATCTTCCATTAACTTGTCTATGTTGATGTGAGAGTTGCAGCTTTGATTGGCAGCATGTAGGATGGTAATCACTTGTTGCCCCCCTTCCCTTGCTCCTCCACTTGGATATGCCAAGCCCCTCCCCCTTAGCATAGACACCATGTCTCTCAGCCTGAGGATGGGTGGCCATGGTTTTGCACTCTGCTGCCCATCCTCTCTCTGCTCTTGGACATCTTGCAGCACTCATGAGGTCTGTTCACTTGCACTTGCAGAACGTTCAATTTCTTACCGAAGGTTAGTGAGACAGAAGTCCTTTATTAAGTTTTTTTAGCGTTGCCGGCAAGTTGAGTCAGTTTTACTGGTTTGTTGAAATTTTTGTGACTTAACGGTAACATGTGAACAGAGCATAGTTTTTACAATTGTAAGTAGAGGTTTATTTTATTATTTATGACGTTTTGTTTATTTTTTTCTTAAGAATATAGCTGGGTTTTTACATTATATGCTCCAGACATGCTTGTTGTGAGTTATTGCAGGTTAAGATGGTAAAGTAGACACCTGCAGCTTGTATCCATTTCAGCTCCATGACATTGGCTCTGACACCAGAATAGAATCACTTACCTTGTGGATGGACACAAGTGACAGTGGCTAGCCTGAGTCTTCTCGACACTGCATGAACACAAAGTAACAGAGTCTGGGTGACAAAGAGCGGTGTGTGTTGTGTCTGTGTGAGTGCACACTGATGTGCACCCATGCATTTGTGCATGCGTGTCCATGTGTTTTAATTTGTTTCCCTTGCACAATGAATAGCCTTCTTGATGGGCTGTAACATCACTGTTAGAGTTTATTCATGTGGAGAAACTCTTCAAAGTTTTTCAGTCTTCATACAAAGGCTGCCTGTCTCTTTCACTTTTGCGGGCACAATAACTGAGCAGTAAGAGAGGAGGAAGGCGAGCAAGAATCTGAAATCACGACGAGTAAGCAAACACCTACAACATCAAGCTTTGCGTTACACTGTAGTCAAAATGCACTCAATGTAATTAATCAATTGGGTTTGTGATGGATACACCGACTCGGTCTTAATTAATCTTACCAAAATACTATGATTAAAACTTTAGCTTGGAGAATTTTGTGGTCCAGCAGGACTGTGAGCCAAGCAGGATTCATAAAGGTATGCTTGGATGGATTTAGTGTGGAAGAACGTCCCACAGACACACATCGAAATCTTGTCAAAAGTCTTCCTTGTATAGTGGACACAGAAGGCAAGTTTAATCATTTTCACTTCCTGTATATGTCAGGTGTTTCAATACATTTGCCTATTTCAAAGAGGTAACCAAGCTTAAAACACTTCTCACACCTCTTCTGCATTCTCTGACTGCCACGTGTGAAAAATCTTACTCACACCTTGTTTGGCCTTCTGTATGTGTGTGAGTAGTATGTCTAAGTAGTGTGGGACTAGGATTTTGTGGTCACTAACTGACTCGTGACCAGTATGACCATGAGAGGACCTGGGTCGCTTCTGATGTCTAAACAGTGTCAGGCGATGCTAACTCTAATGTATTTATTGCTTGTGTGCAACAGTGGTCACACACAGTTCCAAGGCCTGCAGACGGTCTGGCCACCAACCTTGCAACGGTTTGGGGATTATACAGTTTCAAGTGTTTGAAGTTGCTGTACACAACACAATGAATCCTTAAAGTTAACATTCACATGCATGCACATGTTGACACCAAAATGAAATTACATGGGTTTAACACACCATAACACAGTACGTGAGACAATAGGTCAGAGAAAAGAGCTTCGAGAAGTTGTTGCCTTGAAATGCCATGCTGTTAACAGGAAGCCGTGAGAGGACAGGCCTGCTGGACTGTGAGAACTGTTTTATACCCGGCAGGAAGTGGAGTGATTTGCCCCAAGCTATGCCTCTACTGTCATTGTCAGCTTTTTATTTTAATTTCGAATGACTGCTGTAATTAAGCTGTTGAGTTGTAATTATTTCAGCATGTCTTGGCGGAGTGAGTTGTTTATTTTTAGAATTTGCTCCAAGGCTGGACAGGGTCATGAGGTCACTGACCCATTCTTGGGGATGTTACAGCCATTCTTTTTTTTTGTTTAAAAAAAAAATAAAAATGGGGGTTGCTTCCTCACACTTATTTTGGTTTATAATAGAGAGCTGGTTTGCCAAAATGCAGCAGGACAGAAACAGAAGGGTCAATTACGGGAGGTCTTTCCTTCCAAGTGAACTTCGTACCCACCCCCAGGCCTCGCAAAAAACCTATTTCAAACTGCCTGTCTTTCCTGCAACTATTTTGTTGAATATCTTAACTTTAATTTAACATCATCATTGCTTTAGTTGTCATTTATTTTTGGTCATGTGAGCTGGAAACTTTAATCCCAAGGTGGCATTGACTTTTAAATTACTTTATGAAGCATAACTGTTTAAATCCATTACTTACGGTCGTGTTTGACCAAGCGTGTTGACGATTGGTCAGCGCTCTCTATACTTGGCGGCTTAACTGGAGCAGTACTTGACGTTGGCTTCAGTCATGACAACATCCATTTTCCCCCAGTGTCCACAATCTCTCCACGACTCCAGCTCCAAGTTGAGCCCATTCATGGCGAGCGCAGACCGAGCCCTCTGACCCACATCAAAGTTTAACTCATCAGAACCTGCCTTCCCAGTGCCTTTTATTCCCATCTGCCTGGTTCATAATCACAGCTTGTGCTCCTCTCATTCAGCTGCTTCCAGTGGGATGCCACCGATTAGCAACCTGACCCACTTTCACTATCGCTAACTGCTAGCATGGCTAATTGGGCACCTAAACACTTCCTGATGGCTGCATTGTTTTGGGCTGCTCTCACTAAATGCTAAACAGAGGGTGAGAGGCAAGCTTGCAAGTGGGCGCCTATTTGCAATTATGGTGAATAAAAGCAGTGTAAAAATAAAAAGAAGACAAGAGCAAAAACAGGTATGCAAGTCGGTCAAGTGTTTAGTGTGCTGTGCAAATGCCGACTTAATTGCACTGTTTGTTTATTCATGCAAAACAAGACATACAGCCTACTGTATACTGCACTGGAGCTGTGATGAATGATTGTAGCCAACACTCCCTCCCTCTTGTTGGCCATTGGTGTTTGAATATTCAAATGTTGCTGCTGCTGGTAGCTCAGCTCTGCACACGCACACAGACAACCTGTGCAGCCCTCAGGACACTTCATTTCTCTCAGCCAAGAGATTGTTGCCGTTTTCTTACTCTGGCAGTTCTGGGTAAGTTGAGATGCAGTTGAGCTGTACCCACATGATGCAGATTTGTCCAAACTTTATTTCACAGATGATAACTTTTCAGCAACAGTTGACTGGACTATGTTGACACTTTCAACACTGGTAATTTCAAAGTTTTTTGCTCTTTTTCGGAAGGCTTCAATTTTTTTTAGGATTTTTAAAACAATTGGGCAAGAAGAGAACAGAGCACTGAAAGATGCTTGACAAAAACAGTCCTTATAAGTGCAAGCCTAGTGAGGACAGCAATGTTGCTCTTTGACTCAGCCTGTTTGGCCAGACTTTAAAGCACTTGGGACTGCTCTTCATTGTTTTTTAAACACTTTGTGATGGGATCCTGTCATTGTTAGTGCAAAGGAGGTTTTAACAGTTTTGGTGGCTTGCTCAAAGGAAAATAATGGCATATTTGGCAGCACCAGCTCAGGGCACCTCCAGGCCTTATAAGGCCAGTATGAGTGGGGTAAAATAAAACTGTCCTTCAGCATCTTGTTTCAGCTCCTGAGAATTCCATCCACACTTAATCTTCCTATGTAAACCTTCCACAGCTCTACCGTTCTATATTAATGTGTTACATGTTTTTTTTTCATAGATTCCTCAGAGGGCATGGCCTCACAGCCTTCGCTGATAGCAAATGAGAATGTGGTACTGTCATCAGTGAACGTCAGCTCCTCCGCCACCATCCCCACCACCTCCGCCCTGATTCTGCCCACTTCGTCATCCTCATTCTCACCCTCCACCGCCATTCCCCACCCCAACAGCAACAGCAAAGCCTGGAGGAACAAGTCCATGAGCTCCAAGCACGCCTCTCAAGCTCCCTCCTCCACTAGTAGCCCTCCATCTGCCATGCAATCAACAAAACAGGAGAATGAGACCTCCTGTAAGGCTACATTGGCATCTGAAGCACCTCCTAAAGTTGTCACGCAAAAGTCAATGCTAGAGAAGCTTAAGCTCTTTAACAGTAAAGGCTCTAAATCCTCCTCCTCCTCGTCCAATGGAGTAAGTGCCCAGAGTGACAATGCTGCACCCAACATGCAGCTTGTAGCTGGGCAGGTGGAGAGAGCTGAGACTGGCTCAAACACTGAACCGCTTGAGGAAGATGACGGCAACCTCCGCCCGGGAATGAATGGAACCACGAATGGAGCTGCTCTGTCAACCGGTATTAATGTTGCCAATACTGCCAGCAGCCCCAAAATTGCCTTGAGAGGCATCGCCCAGCGCACTTTCAGCAGAGCTCTGACTGCCAAAAAGACCTCTGCCAAAGGCCCAGAGAAAGACAAGGAGCGGGGGAAGGAAAAGGAGAAAGGGAAGGAAGTGGGGAAACATCTCTCCATGCAGGACAGGACAGAACTCAGGGGAGAGGACCTGAAGGAGGAATTGGCACCTTTTGGTGGAGATATGGACAGCTCAAACAAAAAGACCTCAAAAATTGCCAGCTTCATTCCCAAAGGGGGTAAAGTTCCCAAAAAGGAGAGCTCCACCTCTGCACACAGCGGAATACCAAAGCCAGGAGGCAAAATTCCAGGAATTGGGGTCAAAGCCTCTTCAGTGGGGACGAAAGAGGCTGGGGAGAGACCACGGAGCATGAGGCTAGGCGGTGGTCTGGCCATGCATCGAGCTCATTCGGAAAAGGACAGCAAAAGCGCTACCTCCAGCCTGCACACTTCAGAGGGGAATACTGGCCCGGTGGGCAGCACAGGCAACACACAAAGCACAGCCAGCAACACAGTCAGCGTGCAGCTACCTCAGACCCAGCAGCACCACAGCCACCCCAACATGGCCACCGTGGCACCTTTCATGTACAGGTGAGCTCATGGGGACGGTCATTGTTGAATTGGACACTATTTTAGACTAACTAGTGAGATTGCACCCCTTGTAATTGCAGTGGTGTAGAACTGCACTGCATCATACTCAGTTGTGCTTTTATAAGGCCGAATAAGGAGCTACCAGTAAAACACTGCACAAAGACCTTCAAAATATTGTGTAAATTAACACCTCTCTGAGAGTGTCATTTCAATCCAGTGTTTCCCAACCTTTATGGAGCCAAGGCACCCACTTTACATCAGAAAAATCGCACGCCACACCACCAAACAAAAATGTCACAATCGCAACAGCTGGATACAAAGTTGTTTTTGTTACCTTCTGCCATCTGATCAAAGAGCATTTCATTGTTCTGTCTCTCCCTATATGTCGCTGGCATCGATAGATGAACAAAGATATAGTTGTAATTTATAAATAATAATTTTGGGGAAAATTAAGTTGACTTCCCAGATCCCAAAGACATGCATGGTAGGTTGATTGAGGACTCTAAATTGCCCGTAGGTGTGAATGTGAGCGCGAATGGTTGTTTGTTTATATGTGCCCTGCGATTGGCTGGCGACCAGTTCAGGGTGTATGCCCGAAGATAGCTGGGATAGGCGCCAGCACGCCTGCGACCCTAGTGAGGATAAGCGGTACAGAAAATGGATGGATGGATGAAGTTTAATTGGACAATTCCCACGGCACCCCTGATGACATCTCACAGCACACTTGTGTGCCACGGCCAGTGTTGGGAAAATGAACTAATTCAGTTTATAGTTCATAAGTCAAAATTTTGAATTAAATTCACCATTCCAAAAAGGAACTAGTTCCTAGTTCTTTTTTTGTTTATTCTCAACTTGTCGCTGACGGGCTCGTCCCCTTAAAATACTGGCAGTTCATTTTCCCATTGTTGCCACCCATTCAGTCCACTCTAGTAGCCAGTTGCAGCTTTCACTCTACAATATCAAAAACATGAGGAAAAATATGTTGCTTGAATGGTCTTTTTTAAAATGAGGAATTAAAAACAAAAACAGGACTTTTGTCCATAATGTGCAAACAAAAACAGGAAACACAGTATGACAGGAACGATAGTGAAAGGACATTGATTGACTATATGAACAAACATTTTTATTTTACCTTATATTACATAACAAATTCCATATCATAACAGTGTGATAATGCAGAGTTTTTACGCAAGTATTCTGATACAAATAATAACTTTTCTCGTAATAATTTTTATTTTTTACAATTATGTACTATGTATTATGTTATTATTACAATGATGTATTATGTACAAAAGAACGACTGAAGTGCACATTCACTCCCATTTACGCAGTGTCCCTGGACGCGCATCGCATTTTCGTGCCTGCCACGAATGGCAGCCGTGGCCGCACTGAATCGGTTGCCAAGTACATATGAAGGCTCGTATATTTTGTGTTCAGACAGGTTTGACCTGGAAGTTCCTAACAAAACCTGGCACTCATGAATGAAAATCAACTTTCGTTCGAAAACAGTTCTTTGACGCCAGAATGAGCGTGTTCTCAATTACGTTCATCAGGCAACTTTAGTTCACGGTTACAAAAAATATGAACTCGTTCAGGTATAACACTGGCCACGGCACCCTCAGGGGGAATCTAATCGAAACAATTGAAGATATCTTGATATATTGTACTGTATATTGTATATTGTGGCCAATGAATGTCACAATTTCAAAACAATTATCTCCTTAACAATCTATTATAATTGAGCATGATTGTTTTAGCCTGTTATACTGTTTATTCATACTTCATAGATAATCCACCAAAACATGTATCAATCACTATTACAACAGTATTAAAGGATATATAATTAAAAGTTACAATAGAAAGTAGTTAGGAAAAAAAAAAAAAATACGGGTCATCAACATGGCGGCACGGTGGACGACTGGTTAGAGCGTCAGCCTCACAGTTCTGTGGACCCGGGTTCAATCCCCGGCCCCGCCTGTGTGGAGTTTGCATGTTCTCCCCGTGCCTGCGTGGGTTTTCTCCGGGCACTCCGGTTTCCTCCCACATCCCAAAAACATGCATTAATTGGAGACTCTAAATTGCCCGTAGGTGTGACTGTGAGTGCGAATGGTTGTTTGTTTGTATGTGCCCTGCGATTGGCTGGCAACCAGTTCAGGGTGTACCCCGCCTCCTGCCCGATGACAGCTGGGATAGGCTCCAGCACGCCCGCGACCCGAGTGAGGAGAAGCGGCTCAGAAAATGGATGGATGGGTCATCAACATGGCGCCCACAGCAACCAGGTAGCCCCCAAGGACCACATGAGTAGCCCGCATGCCTGTTCTAAAAATTGCTCAACACTGATGGGACATTGGGATTTTCAAGGAATGTAGAAGTGATTATTTGAAAATGTAAACACTTGCACAGATTCAAAATCGAACCAAAAAGTAACAAAGAAACACTTGAATAACCCTAAAACTGGAAACAAAAAAGACAAAGCAACGACTATGACGTGACACAGACAGTGACAATGACAATGCACTGACAAGAACTAAAAGAAAGCAGGCAACTAAATACAAACAAATTGACGAGACAATGAGGAACACCTGGACAAGACAAATTTGTTATTTTGGAAGTACGTATCAAACTGGTAGCCCTTCGTATCAGTACCCAACAAGTAGCGCTCAGTTTCAAAGAGTTGGTGAACCCTGATCTAAACTCACCCAAAAGCAATGCACTTTATAAAGCCTTTCAACAACATTATGGTTAACAAGTTTATTATTAAACAGGATATGTGAGCTTCTACAAAAATTATGAAAACCTATTGGTGACCCCTTGGAGGAAGCGTGTCATAAAAATGAACAATGTCAGCATTCATTTCAGATAATATCACCTCGACTGGTACACATTATTGTTAACTAGTAGGATCTGTGTGACAAATTCAACATCATTAAAACATCGTGTATGGAAGAATAACCAGCCACTGCTAGTCCTGAAAGTCAAAGGTCTGATGCATCTCTCAGTGACACACTTTACTGGTGTTTGGGACTAAGCTGCTCATATTGGACCCCGGTCACAAGACGGGAAACGCAGCAGATTTAATTCTTAATCATGTTTATCCCTCTTTTGTGAAATATCAGGCTCCCAAATGCACAGTAATTCAGAAGCATGGATTTTGTGCAATGGCACGGTGGATGACTGGTTAGCACATCTGCCTCACAGTTCTGAGGGACCCGGTTTCAAATCCGGCCTCGTCTGTATGGAGTTTGCATGTTTTCCCCATGCCTGCGTGGGCTTTCTCCGGGTACGCCGGTTTCCTCCCACATCCCAAAAACATGCATGGTAGGTTGATTGAAGACTCTCAATTCCCTGTAGGTGCGAATGTGAGTGCGAATGGTTGTTTGTTTGTATGTGCCCTGCGGTTGGCTGGCGACCAGTACAGGATGTACCCCGCCTCTCGGCTGCAGTTAGCTGGGATAGGCTCCAGCATAACCGTGACCCAAGTGAGGATACGCATTGTAGAAAATGGATGGTTAGATTTTGTGCATTTGACTCCATATGTTCCTGTAGATCCCAAACTGATGGCGAGGGAATTCTTAGCAGCGATTCCAGTTCAGTAGGAAGAGGTGGGGATGTTACCTTCAGCAAGAACAACCAGCCCTCCATCGAGGACCTTTCAGGTTGGTAACCGCTTGCACAGCTGCAGTGACGCCTCCCCCCCCCCCCCCCCCCCCCCCCCCCCCACACACAACATTTTTAACATGGAATTAAGATGTGCTCTGCTTGTTATCTCCAGGTGAAGACCCAGAGACAAGGCGGTTGCGGACTGTTAAAAACATTGCAGACCTGCGGCAGAACCTGGAGGAGACCATGTCCAGCCTGCGAGGAACTCAGGTCTCACACAGGTACGTAACTGCTAGTTTTAATACTGTAAGACAACAAATCCAAGGGTTTGAGGTTAATAATCATAACACTTTTATTTAATTATGTAACATTTTGCATTGTGGTTTTTGTGTTTGATTATACATTTTCACCAAAAGCAGGAAGTTTAGATTTTACTTGATGTAGCTTTTTGTTTTGTGTTTAATAAATAATTGTGTTTTTCTGAATTAAAAAAACAAAAAAATCACACTTGTGTCGGCAGGGTTGGGACATGGACTGTCAAAGCTTTTGTATCTAATGATTCATTCACTCCTTTTAGCCATTAAGCTCCTAGTGATTTATTTACCATTTATGCATTTGAGCATATTGTGCTGGATGTTTTCCAAACAAGAAATGGTTGATGGCTTTTAAATTAATAGTGAGAAAGATACTTGAATAATAATTAGCCAGCGCATTTCGGCGGCTAAGCAGGTCTAATGGTGAACGGGCTTCATGGTCAACAGATTGTGTCTGTCTAGGTTTACAGGTATTAGCTTTTCTTGTCTGTTCTCTGAGGCCTCTTCTGAAGGAAACTTTGTCTTTGATCGCCGAGCATGTCTTTCATGCTGGCTTTGATTCAAGGTTTAGCTGTAATCTCGTTTTCTGCCACAGACTCTCGACCTCTGCTCTGGCCTCACTTCTCTTTGTTGACGCAGCTGGCCAGATCTAGTTTAGTGTTGGTTTGGTTTCCAATGTTTTGTAGGATTTAAGAACTTTAACGATTTAGCTCTGATATAATCCTGAGCATAGGAAAAATTACATTGTTATTGCAGATGATGCAACAATAAAATTACTAACAGAACTTAAGAACTGCTCAGGCTTTTTCTCTTTAGGTTGAAGTTGCATCAAATCCTTATTTAATGAATCTATCTATAGTATATAAAAGAGTATATGACTTTAGTATTTGTATTTTTGAATTGAACTACTGAACTAAATTAACTTTTCTACAATATTCAAATTTATTGAGATGCACCTGTTTGTTATTTACAAACTACGGTAAATGGAGTAATGGATGCGTCTTATACATGTCACCCAATTTTTACATTGATAAAATGGATTTTTCATTCAAATGTTCCTATTGTCTCTTCAGCACCTTAGAAACCACTTTTGATGGCGCCGTCACTACAGACATCAACAGTGGCACCAACAGCAGTGGAGGGGGGAGAAGCATTTTAAGTCTCACCTCGACCAGGCCCTCCTTGACATCATGGCGATTGGGTCAGTCCAGCCCTCGTCTTCAAGCGGGTGATGCCCCTTCTGCGGGTAATGGATACGCCGGCCGCGTGGCAGGTGGCCAAGGAGGACGCTACATGTACCCGGGGCACCTCAGACGCCAGTTGGCGGGCAGGAGCGGGGGGCCCTGCAGCGCGGACCTTGGAGACAGAACCGCCGAGGACGTAGACCTCGATGGGCTCGCCCTCGAAGTCACTGGATACATGAGCGATGGAGATGTTCTGAGCAAGAATGCATCACGTACTGATGATGTCACCAGTGGGTGAGTAGATAAAAAAAAGTTTTATTTAGCAAGAAATCCTTGCTCACAAAAGAAACATGAAATTTATAAAAGTGGCCAGAAGGGGGCAGTGATATACCTTGCTTACTGTAACTGGCTTAGGACCCAAATGTTACTCGATGCATTCATTCTGTATTGCTGAGAATCCCACAAGTATCCAATCTCATACTAAATCAGACATACTGATAGCCCGGTTATCTCCCTGTGGGCCAGTGTCCATATAGGATCATTTGGACCACCAACGGGTCGTATTAGGAATTATTATATCTTATACTATCATTCATTTGAAAAGGACAAAAGTTTACGATGCTAGAGTGCCCGCAAATTTCACAGAGGTAGTCGGATTTATCTGCTGCGGCAAAAAAAAAAGAAAGGAAAAAAAGAAAAGAAAGCACATGGTGCATTATTTCCATTAAAAATGGGAAAGCGAATCAAATGGGAAGACGATATGCCTCATATGCAAATATCGTGTTCATTTATAAACCAACGAGGCAACCTCGAGCGGCAGCAATTTACTCATGACAACTTCGAAGACACTTATCCAATCAACAGTGAATTAAGACGCAAGAACTACTTGAGAGAAAACGAAAGCACTTTCTCTTTTTCACCACGCCAACAGCAAAAAGCAAGGCACAAACATTTTTTTTTTAATTTTTTTTTTTCCCAGTTAGCCATTTATTGCCGAAACACAACCAACCATACGGATTAGGTTCGTCCCGATTTAAAAATCGGGGTTGATCACGTGATTTTCACTTGATCGTGAGCAGGTGGAAATTTTAAATATCACAAAGTGACAAAATAATCCAAAGGTACAAATGGCTTGCCAAAGGGAACAATAATAGCGTCGTTTTATATTACACAATGCCACTTTTAGGCAGGTTTTTTTTTTTTTTTTACTTTGACACACACGCGCACACAAACACAGTCTGCCCTGATTGGCCCGCTGCAGGACGCAGCATGCATGCGGAAAGATACTAGCTCCACCACTTCTGAATAAGTGCAAAGCCAGATATTAACGTGCCTCGCTGAACGGCGCCGTCAACGAGTCGAGAGGACGTCAGAAAGGTTAAAAATTGTGACGCATTCACTTGACTTAACGTTAAGTAGAAGTTTTGAGTGTGAATTATTTTGTGACAAGCAAGTTCACTGGTTGCATTTTTACGAGGTAATAATCAATAGTGTCCTTTGGTGATGAAATGAATGCATGTACACGTCTAACCATGGCAGTACGTAGCTGCAGGAACATTAGCCTATAGTACATTTAAGACACACACTAATAACTATGTAAATGTATTCTTTACCATTAGATAAATCAAATGTGCTCAAACAGAGGAACACCCCATGCCATGATAAACCTTATGGGCCATTTGTGTGCTCATTCATTCTATGTCATATGGCTATATTTTCATGTTTTTGAGACTATTTTATATATATATATATCCATCCATCCATCCATCCATCAATTTTCTTTACCGCTTATCCTCCCTAGGGTCGCGGGCTGCTGGAGCCTATCCCAACTATCTTCGGGCGAGAGTCGGGGTACACCCTGAACTGGTCGCCAGCCAATCGCGGGGCACATATAAACAAACAACCATTCGCACTCACATTCACATCTACGGGCAATGACCACTTACAGACGGTTCAACAAATAATCGAACGACACAACGAGTATGAAATGCCTCTGTGTGTAGCCTTCATCGACTATGGAAAAGTGTTTGACTCAGTCACCACCACTTCGATACTGCTGGCGCTAGTAAATCAAGGGATAGAGCCGACCTATATCAACATTCTACAATCAATATACAACGATTCTTCTGGTTCCATACAAATTGATGATCATAGGAGTGCGAATAAGTCTAGGACAAGAGGTCAGGCGCGGCGACACACTGTCTCCGAAGCTATTTACAGCTTGCCTTGAAGAAATATTTAAAATGTTCAATTGGGGAAAAAGAAGGACTAAAAATGAACGGCGCTTATTTGAGCCATCTTCGTTTTGCAGACGACATAATTTTATTCTCCTACAATGGTGAACAACTACAGCGTCATATTCAGGAATTAGAATTAGAAAGCCGTCGCTCAGGTCTGAAAATGAACAAAAGCAAAACGAAGGTACCAAGTCCATCCATCCATTTTCTGAGCCGCTTCTCCTCACTAGGGTCGCAGGCGTGCTGGAGCCTATCCCACCTATCATCGGGCAGGAGGCGGGGTACACCCTGAACTGGTTGCCAGCCAATCGCAGGGCACATATAAACAAACAAGCAGTCGCACTCACGTTCACACCTACGGGGAATTTAGAGTCTCCAATTAATGCCTGTTTTTGGGATGTGGGAGGAAACCAGACTGCCCGGAGAAAACCCACGCAGGCACGGGGAGAACATGCAAACTCCACACAGACAGGGCTGGGGATTGAACCCAGGAAAATGATACATAAGTACATACATACATACATACATACATATATATATATATATATATTTATTTAATTTTTTATTTTTTTATTATTTTTATTTTATTTTTAATTCGCGAAGCGTGAACCGCGATATAGCGGGGTTTACTGTATTTCATTCTCTGTTAAACACAAGGGTAGGCAAGAGTGACCTTTTATTCAAATAAAACCGGTTGACGGGATTTCATTTATTGCCTTGAGAGTAGAAACTGCCAAGCCATGAAGTGTGTGTGTTCTAATCTCTATTTGTGTGGATGTTAAGAGTGTGTGCTTGGTGGGTGGATTTGCCCTGAGGCTTAAACATTTGTGATAGACACAGCCTGATGGATTTCCCCACCCCCTTACAGCCTGGAAGCTAGTTAGCGGTTAGCAATTTCACAAGCATGGTTGCATCCACCAACTGGTTCTTCCGCACTGAGGTGGCATGTTTACCCAGGAAGGAGGAGCTGTCCTTTGGATGATAACAGTATGTCTCTTTATAACTCATACCCTTCTCATAATATACCTCCAACTGCAAATGCTAACGCAGTTGACAACAGATTGTCTTTGCACACGTTTATAGATCTTGTTTTTAGATCTTGTATTTATTTATTCAACCTTCATCCAGGTTAAGGCTATTGAGGACAGTCTCATTTTCAATGGTAACCTGGCTGCTGACAGTAGACTAAAAGGAAAGATAAAAGCAAATACAAATAAAGACATATACAATCAATTGTACAAAGTTATGTACACAAACTGTATGCAAAACAAAACATACACAAAACATAACAGACACAAAGTAATAAACTAAGGCTGCAACTAATGATTTAAAAAATCAATTAATCTGTTTATTATCTTTTAATTAATCAATGACTCCGACAAAAAAAATAAAAAACAGAACCTTATTTCAAATTGGCAGTCCACAAAAGTGGACAAACAAGATCCTGCATGAAAATCCCAGAGCTCTTAATGTAATAAATTACGAATAATTAACAAAAAACTAATTGCACACACCGACAGATTGGTGTGCAGGATAGTCGTTACACTAACTACACTGGGAAACAACAACATCCGATTGTTGACCACCCCAGGGAACATACCCACCGAAGAATAAATATAGGGACTCCACACCAAAAAAGTTTAACTGAAGAAACTTTTTGGATTAAAGGTGAAATTTTTTCAACAAACAAGAACAAGTCCAGTTCCCTCAATTCTACTTTTGCGGATTACCATGTCCTGGTTGACTAAGACTCTACAGTGGGTATGGGCAGCACACAGCTGGTGAGGCTGAGGGAGACCACCTCATCCACACGCAGCATCAGCACTGGGGCGCCCCAAGGTTGTGTCCTCTCTCCGCTGCTCTTCTCTCTCTACACGAACGACTGCACCTCAACCCACCCGGCTGTCAAACTCCTGAAGTTTGCAGATGACACCACTGTCATTGGCCTCATCAAGGACGGTGACAAGTCTGCATATCGACAGGAAGTGGAGCGGCTGGAGCTGTGAACACGCTCAAGACTGTAGAGATGATCGTGGACTTCAGGAGCATCCTTCGCCACAGCTGACCCTCACGATGTCCAGCTGCCTTGTGTCAACCGTCGAGACCTTCAAGTTCCTGGAAATTACAGCCTCTCAGGACCTGAAGTGGGTGATCAACATCAACTCCGTCCTCAGAAAGGCCCAGCAGAGGATGTACTTCCTGCGGCTTCTGAGAAAGCACAGCCTGCCAGAGGAGCTGCTGAGGCAGTTCTACACAGCGGTCATCGAATCAGTCCTGTGTTCTTCCGTCACAGTCTGGTTTGGTGCTGCTACAAAAAAGGACAAACTCCGACTGCAACGGACAATCAAAACTGCTGAAAGGATTTTCGGTACCCCCCTACCCACCCTTGAGGACTTGCACGCTGCCAGAACTAAGACAAGAGCGTGCAAAATCCTATTGGACCCTCCACATCCCGGTCACCGTCTCTTCCAGCTCCTTCCCTCAGGTAGGCGCTACCGATCAATGCAAACTAGAACTAGCAGACATTCCAACAGCTTCTTCCCTCTTGCAAACAACTTCTTAAACAGCTAACCTACAATTCCATGGGTACATGCTGCCAATATTTTTGTCTTAAATTTGTTGTCACATTTCTGTCGGGCCAATTATACATACTCGTGCACTCGCTGTAGTAGTCTTGCCACGCCGCACTATTTGCATATGTGTTGTTGACCAATACTGGCCACTCATGCCAGAGTAGCATCTGCCCCACTTGCACACTGACTGAGGAGTATCTGCAACATTTGCACAATCAACATTGTCCCAGATTATTGTGCTACTAGTCACTTTAAACTGCATACACTCCTTGAAGTCTCTGCGACCTTTGCACAATGGTCATTGCACCGGACTATTGCTATATTAGCCATTCAAACTGCTCTAAGTGCTAGGGGACTTTTTGCACAATTATAAAAAAAAACATTTAATAAAAAATTTGTACCGGCATTACCAGATAACGAGCAACCCTTTATTGCTCAGTGACTGTTTTTCTCAATGTCTTTATGTCTCAAAAGTGTTCTCTGTCAATTGACTGTCTGTTGTCGTACTAGAGCGGCTCCAACTACCGGAGACAAATTCCTTGTGTATTTTTTGGACATACTTGGCAAATAAAGATGATTCTGATTCTGAAAGTATTCAGACCCCCTTAAATCTTTCACTCTTTTTTTTATATTGCAGCCATTTGCTCAAAGCATTTAAGTTCCTTTTTTTTTTTAGTATTTAGTAGAAGCACCCTTTTGAGCTAATACAGCCATGAGTCTTTTTGGGAATGATGCAACAAATTTTTCACATCTGGATTTGGGGATCCTCTGCCATTCCTCCTTGCAGATCCTCTCCAGTTCTGTCAGGTTGGATGGTGAATGTTGGTGGGCAGCCATTTTCAGGTCTTTCCAGAGATGCTCAATTGGGTTTAAGTCAGGGCTCTGGTTGGGCCATTCAAAAACAGTCACGGAGTTGTTCTGAAGCCACTCCTTCAGTATTTTAGCTGTGTGCTTAGGGTCATTGTCTTTTTTAAAGGTGAACCTTCGGCCCAGTCTGAGGTTCTGAGCCCTCTGAAGAAGGTTTTCGTCCAGGATATCCCTGTACTTGGCCGTATTCATCTTTTCTTCGATTGCAAACTGTCTCCCTGTCCCTGCAGCTGAAAAACCACACCCACAGCATGATGCTGCCACCACCATGCTCCACTGTTGGGACTGTATTGGACAGGTGATGAGCAGTGTCTCCACACATGGCACTTAGAATTAAGGCCAACAATTTCTATCTTGGTCTCATCAGACCAGAGAATCTTATTTCCCACCATCTTGGAGTCCTTCAGGTGTTTTTTCACAAACTCTATGGGGGCTTTTTCAATCTTGCACTGAAGAGAGGCTTCCGTCGAGCTACTCTACCATAAAGCCCCGACTGGTGGAGTGGTGCAGTGATGTTTGACTTTCTCGAACTTTCTCCCATTTCCCGACTGCATCTCTGGAGCTCAGCCACAGTGCTCTTTGGGTTCTTCTTTACCTCTCTCACCAAGGCTCTTCTCCCCTGATTACTCAGTTTGGCCGGACGGCCAATTCTAGGAAGGGTTCTGATCGTCCCAAACGTCTTCCATTTCAGGATTATGGAGGCTACTGTGCTCTTAGGAACCTTATGTCCAGAAGAATTTTTTTGTAACCTTGGCCAGATCTGCGCCTTGCCACAATTCTGTCTCTGAGCTCTTCAGGCAGTTACTTTGACCTCATGATTCTCATTTGTTCTGACATGCACTGTGAGCTGTAAGGTCTTATATAGACAGGTGTGTGGCTTTCCTAATCAAGTCCAATCAGTATAATCAAACACAGCTGGACTCCAACGAAGGTGTAGAACCATCTTAAGGATGATCAGAAGAAATGGACAGTTAAATATATGAGTGTCACAGCAAAGGGTCTGAATACTTATTGCTGTGTGATATTTCAGTTTTTCTTTTTTAATAAATCAGCAAAAATTTCAACATTTGTATTTTTTTCTGTCAATATGGAGTGCTGTGTGTACATTAATTAGGAAAAAATTAACTTGATTTTAACATCCATCCATCCATCCATTTTCTACCGCTTATCCGAGGTCGGGTCACGGTGGCAGCAGCTTTAGCAGGGACGCCCACACTTCCCTCTCCCCAGCCACTTTATCCAGCTCTTCCGGGGGGATCCCGAGGCGTTTCCAGGCCAGCCGAAGGACGTAGTCTCTCCAGCGTGTCCTGGGTCGTCCCCGGGGACATGCCCGGAACACCTCACAAGGGAGGCGTCCGGGAGGCATCCGAATCAGATGCCCCAGCCACCTCATCTGGCTCCTCTCAATGTGGAGGAGCAGCGGCTCTACTCTGAGATCCTCCCGGATCTCTAAGGGAGAGCCCGGACACCCTGCGGAGGAACCTCATTTCGGCCGCTTGTATCCGGTATCTTGTTCTTTCGGTCACGACCCACAGCTCGTGACCATAGGTGAGGGTAGGGACGTAGATCAACCAATAATTCAAGAGCTACGCCTTTCGGCTTAGCTCCTTCTTTACCACAGCGGATCGATACAAAGTCTGCCTCACTGCAGACGCTGCACCGATCCGCCTGTCAATCTCCCGTTACATTCTTCCCTCAAGACCCCAAGATACTTGAACTCGTCCACTTGGGGCAGGATCTCATCCTCTGATTTTAACAAATGGCGGCAATATAACAAAGAGTGAAAAATTTAAGGGGTCTGAAAACTTTTCCGTACTCACTGCACATAGAAAGGTCTACCTGTATTTACTGTAAATGTACTAGTATTGAGCGCTGCTCAATACCAGACTTCAATTAAAAATCTTTGATTTTCATGCCCAGCTGTACTGTAGTATGTTAACTCATTTAACGGCAGCCGTTTTTCAGAAATTGTGAGAGCCGGGTGCCAGCCATTTTTGACAATTTTGACTGATTTTTGAAGGCCTACTGAAAATTGTGTTCTATAGCTATAGAGACATGGAACCCACCAAAAGAAAGATTTAAGCCTCTTCTTTCATCAGGAAAAAAGTACATTCTACCTTCTACCATTCTTTTGTAAGCAGTTGAACATACACACGTCGTCGTCGTCAAGGACGGCACGTCTCCATTGTTCTGGGTCAGCAGTGGCCCAATGGTTAAGATCATTGCCTTCCACTGTGGCGACCTAGGTTCAAGACCCCTACCGGACCATCCAGCAACATCTCCTGGACAAAGGGATGTGGTGTCCTTGAGCAAGACACCGATACCCCAAACTGTTCCCCGGGTGCTTAAGTTGCCCCCTGCTCCAGTGTGTTCCACTAACAACTGTGTATGTTCACTGTGATTGGTAAAATGCAGAGAACAAATTTTGTGTGCATACATGCATGTTCATGACAATAAAGATGATTCTTCTTCTGCTTGACTATTGGTCAATCGTACATTGCTGACAAATAGATTGATGACACTACATATAAAACAACATCATCTCTCTCTTCTTTTCCTCTCCGCTCTTCTGGCGCTTTGACGAATGCTCCCTCAACACACACACACACCCACGCCCCCCACCCCACCCCCGCCATCAACCTTTTTTAGCTCAGGGCTAAGTTGCCTGATCAACCTCAATGATTCCCTCCCTCCCCACAGCTCTCTTTTTTCCCCCTCCTCCACCTTTTGCAGACAGACACAAGCGCATGTGTTGCTGCATACCAACACTGAGCTCCCACACATTCAGGCTCTACATGGACACACAGTTTAAACTGCGTCTGTCCAATTCACTATCTCATTAATCCTCCAACCCTCAACTGCTGATTTTATGCAAAGAATGGTAGATCTAAGTAAAGTGCAGAACAGATAACGGACAAAACTTTGGTTTGGAGTTCACACTAACCTGGACGTGATTGATTTGGACTAACAATGTTTGAGGCTGAAAGGTAGGTTTGATAATTATGCTAACTTAGGTCACTTCGTGTTGAATTAACAGCTTAGTTTTGGAGTGTTACTGCTTAGTCAGCCCAGTCTTGTTTAGGCACGTTGCTCCTGCATTCAGTTACAGGTTAACAGGTTTCTGAGACCTGGAAGAGGCTCACTCACGCCTTGTGTTTGTGTGTGTGCATGTGTATTTATGTGGTTGTGGAGCTAAGAACATTCTCTGTCTTCCAGCAATGTCTGCTTTTTTTTTTTGTATGATCAAATAGGCTGGACAAAAGTCATATGTTTTCAGAACAAGTGTCCTATTATTGTTTCTTGGAGGAGGAATGTTGGTTTTGCAGCAGTGGAAAAGGAAAACTGAAAAGTGTTTGATTTACTCATACTGACTCTTTGAACCATCATGTAGTAGTGGAATTGTTCTTAAGTTCTGTGGGGATCGTACAGTATGATAACTTGGAGTGTTTGAAGTATGTAACATCTTATTCAACATCTAAAATATTCCATGTGCATACAAAGTGTAGGCTTTAGCCTCTCTATTTATTTAGCTTCTGTCCAGCAGGTCAAATGCTGACTGTGTTTAAGTTTTGGACATACGTATAAGGGAAACACTGTGCTGTATATACTGTACGTATTGAGTCCTCTCACACTGAGATTAACCAGAAAGGGTCATAGTGTTCAAAATCTCACTGGGCTTATTTTTCCACTCACTTAACTGTAAAAACAAAATCATCACGGTCCCACACAGAAAGCATTCAGCCACCCAAAGATCCAGCCTCAAGTTTAAATCAGCAAACATTTGATTGAGTTACACCTGGGACAAATGTGTCAATATTTAGCTCCATTAGGAGTCTCCTAAATGGGTCAATATTTGGGGGATTGGTCAGTGTTGCTTTAGTTTGAGTGGGAATGTTTGTGTAAGTGCTGCTAACGGTCGCCCTCTTCTTACAACCAAAAGATCAAATTTTCATCCTTCTCATGAAATGAATGTCCTGATTATCTACAGTAGCACTTACTGTACTCGAATGTGCAGTATATTGTATTGTTTTTTTTACATCAAATTAAGCCAGTCCAAATATTCCAACATGTAACAGATCTCGCTGACACACCAATGCCTTTAACTGTCAGCAACCTGAGAAATGTATATTCACTTCACTGCTTGTTCTCTTTACTATCACAGAGGTCCCAAATGTAGAAGTAAAATATGATGAACAGAAGTGCTTCCTTCTCCCAGAAGAAATGTTTTAACCCTACTTTAGCTTAACTAAAGTGTAGCCTTTTTTTAATGTGATTTTGTGCGTGTTTTGCAGCTACATGACTGATGGAGGTTTGGGTCTGTATACACGACGCCTGAACCGGCTGCCCGACAGCATGTCCGCCGTTCGAGAGACGTTGCATCGAAAGGCATCCTCTGGACAGGGAGATGCTGACAGGTAGGTCTACAGTATCTCAATAGCCAATAAGATACTCTGGGTTATTGTTAACGTAATATCACACATGATTCTGCTGTTGAGATGTGATTATTTCAAAAGGGCCGGTTTCTTATTTCCTGCTTTTCCTCTAAAGTCTCCTTATACTATTGAAAGACGTAATGGAGCACTGTAGGAAAGTTTTCTAGGACATGTAAACTATTTGACATTGTATTCCTAGTCTACGGTTGTAAAATAAAATGTGACTTCTATGTTTTACCTGTAGCTGATTTAGTTGGTTAAGTTGATTAAGTCATTTGATCATTGTTGGTTTGATTGTTTATACCACAAAGCTGGGATGTCTCTGCTGGTTGCCTAGCAGCCACACAGTGATGTCTAGACAGTACGAAGTGATTACACGTGGTAATGGGTTAAACTTCAGAGGTGCTACTGGGGGGCTCAGGAGGAGTTCCTTTTTAAACAGTGTCATGTTAGCAGTCTGGCCTGGGTTTCATGTTGTCTTCTCAGCTAAGCTTGCTCACATTTGATATGTATCAGGCAGGAATAAAAGAGAAAATGATCCACATATAATTTTTTATCAAAGATTAAATGAAAGTGAAGAATATGTGGGGAGAGAACTGCTAAAAAAAAAAAAAAATTGGAGGTAGTAGTAGTTAAGGAGTTGCAGTGTCACTGATGGTGTAGTGATACAGTTGAGGGACTTTGGCGCAGGCAGAGTGTATTCAAGTCCCACTCAGTGACGGTGTGAATGTGAGTCTGAATGAAAGAATATATGTGCCCTACGACTGACTGGCGATCAGTTCAGGGTGGTAGTTTGCCTTTCACCCGAAGTCAGCTGGGACAGGGTCCAGGACTCTGGGCCCCTGCGCAAAATAAGCGGTGTAGAGAATGGATGGATGGATAGTTGAAGTACACCAATACACATTAACAATGCTTTGTTTTGATACAGACCGTCAGGTAATCATTTAACAATACACAAATTCGTAGTGTTATAGAACTACTGTATACTACATTGATGTGTTCTATCAGCTCTTGTAACCAGAATATTACAAACATTAAATACAATGCAGTTCTACATGACTGCAAACTATATGCACATTAATGAACTTATTGTTGAGTGTACATCTCTTAACAGTGCCAATCAGCACCAAGCAACGATTGTGCAGGTGTACTTAGTGTCCGTTCCAAACGAATGGTTTCCCTTAATTGTTCTTTAGTCAGGCAGAGTTGATGTTTGGTGGTAATAGTTTTAGTTGTTGCAAGCTGCCCCCCCACTCTATAAATCCTCAGGTGTGGCTAATTTCCTGTCTATGCGACTTTTAACCTTTGCCCTGTGAGCTGCCTTTTACCAGTTATAAACACAAACACACCGACAGACACATAAACACCCACAAACCTTGGTAAACTCCTCCAGTCCATAGTTGAGCCATACCACAAGTGTCCCACAGCTAACCTTTCTCCCTCGCTCCTTACAGCTTCTCTAGCTTTTCTCTGCAGCATTCAACTTTCTGTCTTTATCACTTTTTCATCATCATCTTAAACTTCTATTATAAGGACTGATAACGAGAGGAAAGCAATTATGGTATGAAAGTCACAGACTCTTCTTTTTTTAACTCGATTAATTTGTGCTTTCATGTTTCTGTGAGCTCTAGTGAACAAGCAGCCCAATAGTATGATTTTATAGAAGCTAATTATCTTTGGTTCATTATAAGGAAAGAGAGGCTAACGGAGGATGAAATTGTTAACTTTCTTCCCCCTTGAAAGAATGCGTGAATGTGCTGACCAGTTGTAGCGATAGGATTCATTTAGAAGATTTGGGAATGCATTGAAACTATAAAGAGAAACTCAGGTAACTGGAGACTAAGGGGCAGTGTTTTCTGTTGTAAAGGATGAGACTAATTTAACAGATATAGTTGGCTGATGGTGCAGCCAAAATAGGTGGAGGACTGTGAGCTTCTCTTGTTTTCCTACAGTTTGTGTTTTGTAGCTGTCCCAGGTGAAGAAGATCCGAGCTTCGATGTTGTGCATCTCTGTCCCATATTTACTGACTAGGTGTGGTACCTGTGTATAAACCTGTTTATTTTTTATGTGGTTTTCCACGGTGCGGGGGAGAGGAAAGGTGTCAGGTGTTGCTGTGGTATTGGGGCAAAAACCTTGTGACCCCTGGATAAGGAGGGCACAGGCTTCAAAGGTCTGCCTTTGCAGTGCACGGCGTTTGAAAAACCTTTAAGCTTTCACACTAAAGCCTCCACACCGAGCCCAGTGTAGACTAATGAGCGCTGGAAAGGAAGCAGCACCAGGAATCTTTTATGGTGCAGCTTGTTCAACTCTCACAACACTGCTTAAAGTACCTTTTGTGTTGTTGGATACACATTTAATACTTATAAATTAAACTCAAGACTTTTAAAATAACAAAATATAAAAACAAGATCCAAAACAAATGTCAGCCCAGTTAATGTTGGTGTCAAGGCAGGTGGAGGGGAGGAGGAGGATCTGAGGGAAAGGGTGGTAATATGGACCAAGTTGGACAAGTACGCCGGGGAGAGGTGAGCCTTAAACGTATATAGGGCGATTTTCAAAGCGAGGTGTGGTGGAAGGATGGGTTTTGGCAGCTGAGTTGGCAGTTTTATAAAGCCAGCTGAGTTCTGAACCAGTTGGACTGATGAAGTATGTTATGAGAAATACGAACATATTTTATGAGGATCATTTAATTGATTAAGCAATAAGAGAGGAAAGGAGGTGGGATTTCGGCACTGTGTTTGTTTAATGTAAAGCTGAAGCTGGGTCCTATCCACATACAGTAACAGTAGAAGGCTGTACAGTATTTATGGAAAATACTGCCAATGGGGAGTAAAATAATTATTTGAAGGGGCAGAGCCCTGGGGCACACCTGTGGTAACAGAGAAGGGCCGGGATGTGAAAGACAAAGGATCAACTGAGTCTAGCCTGAGTGGTGTGATCTCGTGGGGTATGCCAACTGAAGTCAGTCTGTTTTGAAGAATTGTGTGGGAGATGATGGAAGAGGATGGAGAGTAGCCCGGGGTCTGCTGCCACGAGGAAGAGATCATTGGTTATTTTTGTAAGATTAGACTTTTCAGTATTCTTTTCTGTGATGCCACAAACCAGACAGAAATTTCAATACATATTATGGGTTTAATGAGTGTTGAATTGGAGGGGCAGCAAGGCTTGAGCGGTACAGTAGTCCACTGGTCCACCATGACCATGATGTCGAAGTGGAGGAATTTAGAAATAAGTTAGGCAATTAGAAGTTGAAAGACCACAGAAGGTGAGGTTTCCCAGAAGAAAGAACTCTCAGATCCCAGGTGAATATACAGTATCTCAGACTTGGCAGGGAAGCAACATCCAGATGGAGGTACAGCACCATCGGCAGTGTCACCAACAGCCAGGGAAAGAGGTGCAGAAAAAAGACAGTAATTTATTTCTGTAGCTACAGAGAGAGGAAGCACTCTATAACAGGGGTGTCATCTGATTTGACTTCTCTTTGTTGAAGCAGACAATTGAGTCTATGTGGTGTGAAACTGGTTTTGTTTAGCTGTTGCTTTATGAACTCACTGGCTGCAACATTAGGTACAGGTGCAAGTATCAAAGTCCATCTTTACATTGATGATAATAATTAGACTTTACACCGATTTTATCGGGCTGATTGGTATCGGCCGATATTTAGCATTTTATGCTTGATGGACTGCACTTATATAGCACTTTATCTACATCATCACAGTGCCCAAAGCGCTTTACAAAGCCTCACATTCACACACACATTCATAAACCAATGGGCGACTGCTGCCATGCAAGGCGCTGCCAGGCCCAAAGGGATCAAATTAGGGTTCAGCGTCTTGCCCAAGGACATGCGGACAGTCGTAGCAGGGATTCGAACCTGTTCTATCTACTGAGCCAAAGCCACCCCAACATAATCCCATTGGTATCGCAAGACAAGTCCAGATATGTGTGACAGACCACCAAGGACTGCATAAAAGAGGTTTGATGAAGAGCTGATATTGTATTTCAAAATAAAAGTCTACGAAAACTAATAAACTACATTTTTTAATGCATCTCAAGATTCAAATTAGCCTTGCTGGTTGCAGTCCTTAACCGAAGAGCATTGACGTCCATATTATTGGGAAGCTTTTATTTTGAAGGTGGCTTTCGCCGCGAGTTGGCGACTTGTTACCGTAATGCCTAGTATGAACAAAATTAGGGGCGGCTGGCTTGATTGCTACTTTACGAGTGGAGGCTGGCATGACCGGCGCTATATACCTACTGGGGGTGTGCCTTTAGCGTCCTCCTTCAGGCGCACCCTTCCCCCTTTACGTCCGCATGCTGTCCTCAGCCACATCCGCTTTTCCTCTGTATAAGCAGGGTGTCGGCAGGAAATGCTCCCAGTCAGTCAAGCGGAGCGCTCATCAAGCAACAGCATTTATAGATTTTGGAACTCGGTGCACACATAAGGCGCCCGTCCATTTTGGAGAAAATTTAAGACTTTTAAGTGCGCCTTATGGTCGTGAAAATACGGTACTTTTAATACGATACGGCTCACAAGCAGGCAATAAAATGTTATGTAGCCTAGCCAGCTACTGCTCGCGCGAACGGTTGGACGTAAACTTGCCGCCGTTCTGTCGAATCATGCGCTAAAGTTTTGTTGTGGGTGAAGTAATTTAATTAAAAATAAAGTTATTTAATTACAGTAAGTTAGCCCCCATTATTTCTGTCATGTAATGTTGGTTTGACCTGACTGATTAGAACACACGATCTGACTATAGCAGTGATTTCCAACCTTTATGGAAACAAGGAACCTTATTTTACAATTGAAAAATCTGACGGCACACCAACAAACAAAAATGTCACAAACAGTGCATACATTAATTACTGTGTTTACTTCCTGCCATCTAATAGAAGACCATTCACATTCATTTGTTTGCACTATGCCTCACTGGCATTTATTGTAAATATAATTTGTTGAGCAATTAAGTACACAAGTATATACAGTAAATGAACAGGTCATTTAAATAGACACATTCCTCCATCTTGTGATCGCATCGGTGATTGGTTATCGTTCTTTTAAACTGTGTTCGTCCCCAAAAATCCTGATCGTGTAAAGCCTAATAATAATGTATAGTTTTGAAGTCTCAATAGCCTGTTACAAAACTGAATAAAGTTAGCAAAGTATTAGAAAGACCTCACTAAACGTTTCACACAGATTTCTCAAAATTGGCCCATAAGCCCCATAACAGTAGATATCTCGCATTGATTTGCCTTTTACACAGAATGAAGCAAAGCAAGATATTTCTGTAACTTTCAAAAAGCTGCACTGCATCCCGTAATCAGAAAACTACATGCATGATGATGCAAGCTTTAGGTGTGACATATAAAATACTTTCTTAGGGTACTTCAATCTTGGGTGTTAAAGGTGCCGTATTTTGCCAAACCAACTTTTTCTAGTATTTGGGATGTAATACTGTCCCTATGGTGCCTCAGTAAACGTGAAATATGAATTAAAATCGTCTATGCATTCCTGAGTTCCAGACCTTTTTCTACTGAGAGGCCTGAAATCAGCTCATTTGAATGTCTTAAGCTTTTCTACATCACTAGCGAAGCTCTCCGCCTACCTCTCCGCTCCCGAGCCAGCACGGTCAACATAACAAACACGTGTGCTCTCACAAGTGGGTCTTCTACATGGAGGCAACCAATCAGAAGAATGGGGGCGGTCTTCGCCAAATTTGGACAAAGCAGATTCAAAAGTGGGTCAAACAGAAGTAGCTGTAAGAGGGGCCTTTTTCTGGACACTGGCCACACAAAACCAAGGTGTTTTTTAAAATGAAATTGACACTTTTAAAGATTCACTCTATAGCAGTCTAAATAGCCAAAACATGGGACCTAAACTTTATCTTTACATAGAGGCTGCCTCTAGTACCTCACAAGCTGTAAAATTGCCACGTCAGCTTTGTTTTTCCATTTGGTGTGGCATTAATACAGAACAGATACACAGGTGTTTCTGGCAGTGTCAAAACATCAAAACTGAGCTTTATTATTATTTGATACAGCTCCAGTATTGGACCACATTACATTACATTATTCAGGTGTACCTGTTGTTGTGGCCAGTAAGTGAATATAATTTGTTTTTAAACTTGTGTAACCTCTAGTATCATCCATGTCACGGCAGAGAATGAATTACGCAAGGAAGTAAAAACTAATTAACGGTTTAAATTTAATTACTCAAACTGAGATTGCTTGAGCTCTCAAGTTACTTGTCTCAGTGGTATATCATACACCTAACGGTTGTTTAGGCTAACTTAAATGTCCCACATTGGCTGCCTCAAAGTTCAAAGCCCATTTTCAATGTAAGTGCTAACATTAGTGTGAGGGGTGTTGGCATTATTATGTCTGCCCACATGATGGAGAATCATTTTATTGTAAGTAGGATGGCTGTTAAGAATTCTTTACTTGATCTATGAATGATGGGTCATTGTCAGAAGCACAGGTTGTGTGCCAATTGCTCTTCTGCTCAGTCTAATCTTTTCCTCACTTTAGTGGCGTTTTTATCTGCAACACCTGCAAAACAACTTTAGTTTGCCTGTGTACAAGAGTTACCGGTACTCCAAAATAATCTCGCAAACATCCGCCATTTCTTCAGATTAAGTAATCAGATTATTGTTGGCAGTCCATGACATCTAAGCAAGGCAAAATGTTGACTTTTTTTTTTTTTTTTTTTTTTTTTTTTGCCTGCAAACATAGCTATGACTGATTTTTACAATCTTGTCAAAAAAGGCTTTCCACAAATGGGGGTGGGAGGAAACCGTTAAACTTGGAACATAGCAGACATGGTTTCTTCAACATAATTTGTCTCTCGGACAGATGTTTACCACTTTACAATGCAAAATAACTGCCACCTTCAGGACTGAATCGCATTGTCAACATTCGGTTACAGCATTGTAGTTTACAAATACCCAAGTTGTCTTCTAGTTACTCTGCTAATTTGGCCTCTACCCTGGGGTAGACCAAACTAATGCTATATGGTATTATTATATATGTTATGTTTGGCCTTGGCAGTGGTTTTAACTGCTGCATGCTCTTCGAGTAACGGGTTTGTGGTTTTAAAATGGTAGCACAGTCACCACATTATAGTCATCGTTAAATTGATTTACTCCTATACATCCCGCATTTGTATCAACATGTTGTCAGAAAGCATTTAAGAGGAAACCAAATCTTATGCGATATGATATTTAAACTACTGAATTTCCCGGAAACATGAGTATCATTGCACTTTTGTGAGCTCTGCACACATACAGACAAAAGCTTTCCATTATACCAGAAATAAAATAGCATCAAAATGAAGAACGTTTTGAAAGTTTGAAACTCGGATTCAACCAAAAAGGTCACACCTAAAATCTGGACCACCGTTGTCTTTGCATTAAGACGGGGGACCATAAATTGGTACATTTTCACCGGTTTTAAAGAGTCTGGACTTTTAAAGACCGGAATCGTCTTTAAGAAATAAATTAATTAATAAAAAAAAAGATCTGTCAGATAATGCTGGTGTCTTATAAATCAATTAAACTTAAAAAAAAATTGTGCACATACCTACCACATCACATACAAACATGATGCAAACATGCAATCTAGTGCCTCATTTTGTCAATCAATCACCCGACCCATTGATGCGATGCACACACTGAGCAGCAGTGTGTAGAGCAATGGACCCAGAGACTTCGCTCATGGGCATTACCTATTTGTGTCTCTAAACCAATGAGTATGCTGAATTTGGGTGATGTCAGCACTGCTGGTTAATGGTTGTATTACGATTAACCAAATACAATCGAGTCCTGATGCTTTCAATGTGCGCAGTGACTGCAATGGCAGACTGCCCATATTCCAGAAGCTAATTTTCGATTAAAAATACATATTTATGTTAATGCTATCCAAACAAACTTGCCCTCAGTATAATTTTAAGTGTTAGAAGTAACAATATTAAAAGTCGTTTTGAAAATATATCACGCCATTAACATAGAGGATTTTTTTTCAAAGTCGCGTTTGCCAGCCAGTGGACATCAGTGAAAATGCATTGTAATGCAATACAGTGCAGTATATAAATAAACAGTCAAAGTATGGTGTCGCTGTTTATTTATTTATGATTACCGTACAATTTTTATTTATTTATATATTTTTTCCACATAATCGTCTTGTAGTGTATAAAGTCAATGACTTGAACGTTTGGTAAATGGAGAATTATCTGAACTTCACACACAGACTTGAATTCAGAAAATGAGGAGCATGTTGAGATAAGGGGTCCATTTTGAAATCAAGTGTTTTTACTTGTTAGTATCTGTTTTTCATCAATTGAATGTCTTATATGCAAGTTTTAAATGGAATGCATAAGAGGCCAAGAGTGAGAATGTGATTGTTCTGTTGCAAGATTCACAGAGAGATGGTGGTGAGGTTACTGGCACGCATGAAAATCTTGATGTGGCAGGTGAGACTGAGGAGGCAGACAGTGTAGTGAAAGAGGATGACAAAACAATATTTCTTAGCAGATATTGTTTAGTATACCTTTGTATGTTTTTGTGTGGTTGGTTCATGGCCTATTATAAAGCTATTTGACCTCAACATTTATTTTATTTATTTATTTATTTATTTTTAAAATTGTAATTTATTACTTTAAGAGCTCTCTTATGGTCATGCAGCAACCTGTTTGCGCACTTTTCTGCACTGCCAATTCGAAATAATGTCACATTTAAAAAAAAAATAAAAAAAAAAAAAAAAAGGGAATGGATATATTTTTTTAAATCAAATTCATCAATTAATCGAAAAATAATCGACCAATTAATCAGTTATAAAAATATTCATTATTTGCAGCCCGAGTTTCCTTAAAATGGTTTGGACAAATTGTCCTCACCTCAGGTCAGGTCTGATTCACACACATACACATACACACACACACATTACACTCCCCTTCTCTCAGGTTGTTGGCTCTCATGTCTGGACTTGAGTAGGTCCCCTGTAGGTCTCAGGTACAGGAAGAGAGAGGCCCCCCCTCCTTTCACCAACAACATCAGACTCTTGACCTATCGCCCCGTCTGCCTGTCTGTCCTCTCTTAAATCACCTTCACCGCATGTTGTGCACCAGAGAATTTTTTGACCTTAGGTTGAGTCTGTCTTCCTACCTTCTTCCCTCCAGTCTTGTGTTAATGAGCAAGCAAACCTGTTCCCTGTAGAACAGGTCTGGCCCTCCAGACCTCATTTGCATTTATACTGGACCCGGCTTGGTAATCGCAACAACCTGCCAAGACTGACCCCAGCTGTTGTTTCGGTAGGCCTTGCTTACTCGGCGGTGTCTGGGTGTCCCAGCCTGCCATGTGTGTGCTGGGCTGAGTTGTTTCCCTGCTTTGGAATAACACAATTGTTTGGTTAATAATGGTTGCAGGGATGGTCTGTGTTGGGTTACCAGCGTCATTGGCACCACTCTGTCCTCTCACTAAACTTTAAAACCTCAGATTATTTAGTCGTTGATTTAGAACTACCCTGAGGTGACTTTGGTACTTGTAATATGTTGTCTCATTGTATATATCTGGGTCAGTAGATGTCCATTTGTGTGAGGTCTCAATGCAAACGCCTATCCAGCTATCAGACCAGGATGAATCAAATGTAATATTCCTGAGTGAAAAGGATCTGGCTGGTTTGTTGCAGTGTTTGCTCTATACTTTGTGTTCACATTGATGATGACGCACAGTGTGAAACGTAGTAGCTTTTCAAGTCATTGCTGAATGAGGCCTTTTTTAAAATTATATACAGGTATTGGTTAACTCTACGTCATTGAGTTTGACTGTTAATATTTGCGCTGAGATATGAACAGCCACCATTCTCATTGAGCTTTTCTCTCTGCTTTAGAATCCTAAATAAGTGGCTTCCAGTCATAAGACATTCTGTGTATGTGTGTGTGTGCGTGTGTGTGTGTGTTTGTGTGCGCGCGTGTGTCTGAGGTGGTATGGCCTACAGTCTTCTTCGAGGTATGGATTGCAGTAGAGGCTGCCAGGTCAAACGTTAACAGTTCTCCCAAACACCCACTCAAACCACAATACCTAGACTGAGCACAAGGCTATCATTTCAGTGCTTAGAATTTTGCCATATACAGTATAGTAGTTGCAAGAACAAAGTTGGTGGGACCAAAAGGGTTTGCATTATCTACATCCTTACTTTCTTTAACTTTACATTATCAGATGAGACAGACCCTATTTAAACGTGTTTCAGAACATGGACTTACTGAATGATGTCCTGCTTGCTGCTCTTGGCTGTATTGAAGAACATATTTCCTCCTTCTGAGTTTTAATAGGAACATCTGTTCCAACACAGGACACACACACAAACAGTGGAGTGTTTGAAGGCAAGCACACAGTTCAAAGGTTGGCTTCCAAGTCTCTGGACCAGCCAGAATCTTAACCAGGTCACCAGGTAGATGCGGAATGAGAAGGAGAGCAAAGGAGGTTAATAGATTGGATTGAAATACATTTACGCAGTCTAATGGATCAACGTTCATATCATATCATCAGTATTTCCCTCCATGCCACTTAAATGTGGGGAAAATTCCTGTTGTTGCTTGTTGCATGCTTCATTTTTTTTTTACTTAAAACAAATCTTTACCTTAGTCTATACTAATCTATTGAAACGTATGCTGTGTGCTGATAACACAATGTTATGTATTCGATATTATTTGCTAAAACTATAGAAACTTTAAGAGTAGAGTAGAGTAAGGTTTCATTTGTGACCCATGGAAAGTAGATAAGCATGAAAGAAGTAAGTTTGTTTTTATCTTGTAGCTACACACCAGTACAACTGCTTATTATTTATTATTCAACCCTCAGGAGTCCCAAAACTATGGATCACAGATGTGCAGCACTGGACTATACTTCATTGTAGCACTGAGGTGACAGTTGACTGTTTTGTGTGCACTGTGTAATGTGTGTATGCATGTAATGAATTCCATATTAGTACCAGTTGACTTTTTAAATGTCCCTTTTTTGTTGCAGCAGTGGATTCAGTATTGTGAGTGTGTATTCAGTTATGCGTGTCACGTGTGAAGAGATTGTGTTTATAGTGTGGATACGGGTGAGTCGTTTGAATGAGAGTGTGTTGACACATCAAACAAAGCAAAAGCAAAAGACACAGAAGGAAGTCTGTGTGAAAGGGAAGTGACCGGAGGGTCTTAGGGCTCTGATCGATCTCATGAATGCAGATCGCAAATGTTTTCTCAAAGCGAGGGAGACAATAGCACCAGACATTCCTGAGTGTGAAGTCCAGTCATGTCATTTCTCGTCAGTGCAGGGACAGCTGTGCCATTTTCATTCCACACGCCTTCTGGTCTATGGCCCAGAATGTGCCGGGTCCCATCTCAGCCTCCCCTTTGCTTACCTCTTGAATCTACTCCTCCTGTAGTCACAAATTGCAAAGTAGGGGATGAAGTGTCTATTTCCACAAGTGTGACCAATACAAAATGAAACAAGACTGTTTCGCAACTGCTGTCAGTTGTTGTGCTTCGTTCATATTCAGAAAGCGTGATTTTAATCCGAATACATGAAGCTAATTTGCATACAGCATTGGTTTCCATCCATCCATTTTCTGAGCCGATTCTCCTCACTAGGGTCGCGGGCATGCTTGGAGCCTATCCCAGCTATCATCGGGCAGGAGGCGGGGTACATCCTGAACTGGTTGCCAGCCAATCGCAGGGCACATACAAACAAACAACCATTCACACTTACAGTCACACCTACGGGGAATTTAGAGTCTCCAATTAATGCATGTTTTTGGGATGTGGGAGGAAAGCGGAGTGCCCGGAGAAAACCCACGCAGGCATGGGGAGAACATGCAAACTCCACACAGGCGGGGCCGGGGATTGAACCCCAGTCCTCAGAACTGTGAGGCTGACGCTCTAATCAGTCGTCCACCGCACTGCCTGCATTGGTTTATGTTTTTTATGGTCCCTCCCCGTAAATGACGTTCAAGTTTACAAATAATAATATAGCTTCTGGACCTGCAATAAGTTGTATTTACTGTGTTCTCTTTTCTAAAATATTTATTTTCCAGGATTGAGTGACATGGCTTTTGCTTTTATATTTTGTTTGATAATCCCTCACTCTCCACTTCATTGGCTACACCAATCAAGTCTACCTGTGACAAAACAATTATTGTATTATTATTAAAACAGATAAAGACCTGATTATTGAGCCAGGTCTCATTAGATTGTGGCTGTGTAGTGATGTTTTGGTCAGTGAGTATACATTCTCACACGAAGAGAAGTGATAATACAGTAGACCCCCGCATATTTGCGGTTTGTCGTTCACCGATTCACCTAGTCGCAGATTTTGGCTTGGAACCTATCCCCATTATTCACGAAAACCCCCTCTTATTCATATCTTTTCCCGATCACCCACTTACCCGTGTTTTTTTTTTTTTTTTACCTGATCACACACCTATTTGCAGTTTTTCGAGGGAAAAAAAATTCATGGCAGTTTTACCGCGAACAGCAGAGGTCCAGTGTACAGGGACCTTCCACAACAATACGTACACTTCCACAATGTAAAGAGATCCAATACAAGAGCTGTATCAAAAGGTCCTGCTTTACAATGATTGTAACTTCTAGTTTAGATTGAAACTAACATAAAAAAATGTATTTAACATTTTATATTCTGGTTATAGTTTGCACTGTAGAACAGCATTACGATTGCTGGCGACAAGTTCAGGGTGTACCACGCCTCCCGCCCGAAGTCAGCTGAGATAGGGCCCAGCAGACCCGCGACCCTACTGAGGATAAGCGGGTTTAGAAAATGGACAGATGGATGGAACTCTACAGTATTGTGCTAAGAGTTGTTAGTAATTAGGGTTGCAATGATTAATCAATAAAAATTGATAATTAAAAGTGTTGGTAACGAATTTCATTATCGATTCGTTTGGCTACCTAACATCCAAGCCAAAGTAAGTGCTCATTTTTAATCAAAAAATACATACTTAAGCTAGCTCAGCCAAAGGAACTTGCTCTCAGTATAATTTTCAGTGTTAAAAGTGGCAATGTTCAAAGTTATTTTGACAATACATTACGTAATAATTACCTTAGAGGACTTTTTTTGTGTGTGTTTTCTCCGGGCACTCCGGTTTCCTCCCACATCCCAAAAACATGCGTGGTAGGTTGATTGAAGACTCTAAATTGCCTGTAGGTGTGGATGTGAGTACAAATGGTTGTTTGTTTATATGTGCCCTGCGATTGGCGAGCGACCGGTTCAGGGTCTACCCCGCCGAAGATAGCTGGGATAGGCTCCAGCAGCCGGCAACCCTAGTGAGGATAACCGGTAAAGAAAATGAAAATGTTCTTAGTCGTATGTGCCACCCAGTGGACATCCGTGGAAAGGCAGGGTTGCAGCACTCATCTGTGTTTTCACTTTGTCAGTATATTAAGAAGGTATGTGTAAGTTTTTCATAGTTAAAGTATGATGTCACTGTTTATTTATGAATAATTATCATTTTGATATATGTATATATATCCATCCATCCATTCTCTGAGCCGCTTATCCTCACAAGGGTCGCAGGACTGCTGAAGCCTATCCCAGCTATCATCGGGCAGGAGGCGGGGTACACCCTGAACTGGTTGCCAGCCAATCGCAGGGCATATATAAACAAACAAACATTCGCACCTACAGGGCAATTTAGAGTCTTCAATTAACCTATCATGCATGTTTTCGGGATGTGGGAGGAAACTGGAGTGCCCGGAGAAAACCCACACAGCCACGGGGAGAACATGCAAACTTCACACAGGCGGGGCCGGGAATTGAACCCCGGTCCTCAGAACTGAGGCAGACGCTCTAACCAGTCTTGAACCATGCCGCATTTATATATATAGCTTGTAAATAATGTTCTTGTAGTTTATAAAATTTGAAAAAGAAAAACTTTCTTGAATGTTCGGATGATGAGATAAGATGTACGTTTTGAAACTGTGTTTTTTACTTCTTTGTATGTGGCTTTCATCAATTTAATGTCTTATTTGTAAGATCTGAATGGAATGCATAAAAGTTGAAGAATGAGAATGTGATTATTGTTCCACTAGAGTCACAGAGAGACGGTGGTGAGGTTACTGGCATGCAAGAAAATCTTGAAGTGGCAGTCAAGACTGAGTAGACAAAAGTGTAGTGACAGAGAATGACAAAAACAATATTTTTAAGCAGATATTGTACAGCATACATTTATATGTTTTTGTGCGGTTGATCGATGGCCTATTCTAAAGCCATTTGGCCTCAACATTTATTTGTTGTTGTTTTTTTTAAATTAATAATGTGTTACTTTAAGAGCTATGGGATGTTTATACAGCAACCATTTTGTGTACGTTTTTTGCACTGCCAATTTGAAATATTGGCCTGTTTTTCAAAAAATAAATGGAAATGAAAAAAGTTGATTTTATCTGATTCATCGATGAATCAAAAAAAATTGTCAACCTATTGATCGATGATTAAAATAATCGTTAGTTGCAGCCCTATTTGTAATATTTTCGGTCCATCATTTTATGATAGAGTCAAAATATCAGGAACAGCTGATAGAAAAGATATTTTAAACAAAAAAAACGCAATAATAACTGAGCATTATTACGTTGGTTTTTCATACAACTCTTATGTTACATCTCAGTAGATTGAGCAGGTGGTCATATTTACTGGCTGCCAGTGTACATAGTCATTATACATTGTGAGTTGTTGTAATTATTTGAATTAGAAATGGAAATCCCTCTCTGCGATTGGCTAGCGACCAGCCCAAAGTGTACCCCGCCTCTCGCCCAAAGTCAGCTGGAATACACTCCAATTACCCATGACCATAATGAGGAAAGAAAAATGGATGGTTAAAAAAATCCCTCATCCCATGTCTCAGCTGGCACTAATATGCTTTGGCAGAAGTTTGGATACTGGCTTATCAATGCTGCTGCCATTTGTTTAGAATGTATCCAGCCCAGCTGTCAACTTGTCCGGGATGGCGCTCTCGTTCCCCAGCCCAGAGGCTTTAAGTCCCCTTTGTCTCCGTCTGCCTGCCTACTTGTATACCTGTCTGTCTGTTTGTCTGTCAGGGGATACAGAGATAGTGACTTTGGGTGATACGGACCAGCTGTAGGGTTTGGACCAGCAGATGCCTCTCCAACACAGGAAATCCCCTTACTTCTGGTCTGCAGCTCTGTTGTGGTTGCGTGAATATTTGGGCCTGCCGAGTTCCTGTCGACATGTGCCAGATTCGGACAAGGAGGTTTTCAGGAGGGGGGTTACAATCCGTCAGTGCTGACCAATCGGCCACAGCCTGTAGGGACACAAACATACCAAAGAAGTTAAACAAACAGTCTTTTTCTCAGAACAAACGATGTCACTCCTATTGGCTGACACTTTGCCTCCCCCACTCTGGACGTCACTTTAAGGTTTGTGCCCTGAACTCTGACCCATGGTGGAAAGCAGAACGCTCTCTAAAAAGAGACATCATTGGGTGGTTCTGATTAAAGTCTTGATCTCGGTTGTAAATTTTCGTCAAGCAAGCTTCTTTTACCCTTTTTGACTTTCGAGAACTTCTGCCATTCTATTAGAAAACTGGAATCATGCTTTAACAATTAAAATAATTCAATCTTCCCTCAGTGTTTATGAAAGCTGTGAGATGCAGTCACTCAGCCGAAAAGTGGAGGAAAAATTAGTTGGTGCTTGTTAGTACATCACAGCAATCATGACAATATGCTTCTAAGAGCAAGGATAACATTAGTCTGATTGGGTGTTCATCGTTACAGAAAAATTACTTTGGAGGTATTAGTATTTTGGGGTGGATAATAAATGTTTGACAGTTTGTTTTTTTAGTTTAAATCCTGAACTGATAGCGCTGCCATTAAGTGCTAGAAAAAGAATGGAAAGAAAATTGTACATTAGCATTTGTGTAATATGGTACTGTATCTTTGAGCATTCACACAGAATTGTAATAACATTTTTGATATTTGGGGAAACTTGCACATTTAATACATGAAATGGAACAGCAATAAGAGCATGTCCTCTTCTTCCCAGTGGTTCTTCCTCTCAGTAGCAGCCCGCGGTTAATGCCCCAGTCTCCTGTGATTGGCCGTAAAGAGCTTGGTTGGTTGTCAACTGGTGGGTAGCTTTGCCAGCAGGAGGCTGTGGGACGGGCCACGCCGTTTAGTCCGATCTCTAATTAGAGATGTCAGGGTGGATCTGTCTGGGAAATTGCACAGTTGAACGCACACACACACATAAACCGTAGCAGGAAAATGCAGTGAGGCAACAGTGGGATGAAGATTGTCCTTCAGTTTCACTCTGTGATCATGTGGCTTTGACTTGTGTTGCCGTCTGATTTGAATTTGGCTGAAGTGGCTTATTCAGGGCTTGGGCCGTGTTTGTGTGCGTGTGTCGGTGTTCTCTATTAGTAGCACGACCTCAGCAGTGAACCGGTTAACAGTCCTTGGGGAGGCTCATGTTACTAGCAGCAGGGCAGGTCCTTCCCCTCTCTGCCCCCCCCACCACTTAGTCTCTCCCTGATAGTCCAGAGAGAGACAAACAGTACCCGAGGGATGAAGCATCACTGCAGCAAGTGACAAAGGAGCCCCATCTAGGAACACAGCCAAGGTGAGAGAGAGAGAGAGAGAGAGAGAGGGACCGAGAGAGAGGACAAGAAACACTGAGGGAGCTCAGGGTGAGAGTGTGAGACTTTTGGCTCTCGGCAGCATGGAGTCATGAAGCATTCTGTCCAGCTTGACGCTTTCCTGCAGCGTTCTGGTTCCCACGGCAACCAAGGCACCCTTAGCAGGTCGGTGTGTGTGTGTGTGCGCATATGTGTGTGTGTGTGTGTGTGTGTGTGTGTGTGCGTGTCTAAACTTAATTTGAAGAGTAGTAGTCATTTGTAGAGGAAATGTCTTTCTCGCGATGACTTTGATTCAGTATTGTTCAGGAAGTGTTTAGATCTTTATGGTTTTATGTATGTCTTTCTTTCATTCTACTGTGTGGGACTTTCCCCTGTGGCCGCTGCGGTCGCTCTAAATCTCTAAGCACCTTTTAGCCTACATGGAAGCTTTCAACTCCAAAGGTTGTTGAATTTCTTCTCTGGCACTCTTTGATTTACTGTTTTCTGTTTGCGAAACCACCTGTTTGTTTTTCTTTACTTCGATTCTGCCAAGTTATTCATGGCCTCATGCTAGCTCATGATTTGGCTTAAAATACAGTATGTTAAACAACTACAGTGTGTATGTATTAGGGCTGCACGTAACTGGAAAAAAATGACGTTGCAATTTTTTTTTTTTAAACCTGTGATATATGTTGCGATGTGATATAATACAGGAACAGTGTTGGGAAAGTAAATTTTCTACACGAACTAGTTCAAAGTTCAGTTCATCGTTCCAAAATGAACTAGTTCATTTCATCCATCCATCCATCCATTTTCTGAGCCGCTTCTCCTCACTAGGGTCGCGGGCGTGCTGGAGCCTATCCCAGCTGTCATCGGGCAGGAGGCGGGGTACACCCTGAACTGGTTGCCAGCCAATCGCAGGGCACATAGAAACAAACAACCATTCGCACTCACAGTCATGCCTACTGGCAATTTAGAGTCTCCAATCAATGCATGTTTTTGGGATGTGGGAGGAAACCGGAGTGCCCGGAGAAAACCCACGCAGGCACGGGGAGAACATGCAAACTCCACACAGGCGGGGCCGGGGATTGAACCCGGGTCCTCAGAACTGTGAGGCTGACGCTCTAACCAGTCGCCCACCGTGCCGCCAGTTCATTTCTTAGTTCATAATTAAAAATGTTGAACTAAGTTCACTGGTCCAAAAATCAAGTAGTTCATAGTACTTTTTTAAATTTTACATTTTTATATTTTTCAATATGTTGCTGACTTAATTTCCTGGAGTTTCGTTTTCCCATTGTCGCCAACCATTCAGTCCACAGATTAGCCAACTTTCACCCTACATTCTCAAAAACATGAGGAAAGACTTGTTGCTCGAATATGCAAACAAAAACGCACCCCAATATGATGGGAACGATGGTGAAAGGACATTGATAACCTTGCATTCCTCACAGCTCTGGCTGACTATATTAACAAAATAATTTATCTGTTATCTGTACAAAATAAATTCCATATTATCAGTGTAATCATACTGTTTTAACTAAAGCATTCTGATACCATAATTTTCCTAGTAATCAATTTTTACAATTATGTACTGTATTACAAAAGAACATATTCACGCCAATTTACACAGTGTCCCTGAACGCACCACGCACACTCATGTAGCTGCTGCTCGCCTGTCTCATCTCATTCTGAAGAGCAAAATAGGCAATGCAGCAGGTGTGCATTCTTTCTATTAGCATGCCCAAACAGGTCTCCCTGCTGGTCACTGTTAATATTACAGTTGAGTCACTGTATATTCAAGAACACCAACATCGCAGCACACCCTGCGATGTGACAATTGTGCACACATACATCGCGATGCTCAAACTAAATATTGTGCAGCCCTAGGTTGTGTTAGGGCTGGGCGATTTATGGTAAAAAAAACAATATTCACGATTATTTTAATTGTTATTGAAATCACGATTAATAAACAGGACTATTTATTTTATAAACATAGTATTTATTCAACTGTGACAACTCAACTTAAAATATGCCTTCAAAGAACAACCAGAAAATAATTTACTAACAAGTAAAATAATAATATATTAAAATAATAACAACAAAAAAACAAATACAAATAAATACTCGCAGCTGTTACTGCTGTACATGGTTTCTTAGAGGTAGTGTGGTGCATGCATGGAGATACACACATTAAAATCAAAAGAGTAGAAGAAGGTTGCGATTGAAGTTTATTAATATCCAGTAACTCTTTTTTTCACAGATAAGGAAGAATGTATGTCTGTGAATATTGTTATAGTACCTGTCTGTGTTACTGCAGTGTTTGTGTGTGACTATTCGTTATTTGAAGGTTTATTACTCAAGTGACTTCTCATTCTAATTTTGGTTAGCCTGTCAGTATATCCTTTACACATTGATGTCGGTTCTTGATGTAGTGCCGCCTGAGGGATCGAAGGTCACGGCATTCAATGTTGGTTTTCGGCGTTGCCGCTTACATGCAGTGATTTCTCCAGATTCTCTGAACCTTTTGATGATATTATGTACCGTAGATGATGAAATCCCTAAATTCCTTGTAATTGTACGTTGAGGAACATTGTCCTTAAACTGTTCGACTATTTTCTCACGCACTTGTTCACAAAGAGATGAACCTCGCCCCATCTTTGCTTGTGAATGACTGAGCAATTCAGGGAAGCTCCTTTTATACCCAATCATGGCACCCACCTGTTCCCAATTAGCCTGTTCACCTGTGGGATGTTCCAAACATCTGTTTGATGAGCATTCCTCAACTTTCTCAGTCTTTTTTTCCACCTGTCCCAGTTTTTATGGAACGTGTTGCAGCCATAAAATTCTAAGTGAATGATTATTTGCAAAAAACAATCATGTTTATCAGTTTGAACATTAAATATCTTATCTTTGTAGTGTATTCAATTAAACATAGGTTGAACATGATTTGCAAATCATTGTATTCTGTTTTTATTTATGTTTAACACAACGTTCCAACTTCATCGGAATTGGGGTTGTATATTGATTGCTATGGAGGCTTGTATTGCATAATCAAGCTGTGTGTGTGCATGCATTCTCTGGAGCAGTGAACTATTCAGTGGCCATCATCATCAGCCTCCCTCTGGTTCTTTCAAAGTCATGTTCGCCAACCACCCTGACTTCCTGTTCCCCACCGAATCCCAGCTATAGCAAACACACACACACGCACACACTTACAAATGTATAAATTTATTCTGCATCAACTTACTTGCATATTTGCTCCGTTTAGATGGGTCTGTTTGAGCTTGTCATACCCCCCCCCCCCCCCCACACACACACACACACACAACATGATGTCACCCCTCCAGTGAGCCTTTGTTCATGTGATAGACAACCCTATTCAGCCTGTGTGCATGATTGTGTGTGTGTGCGCGCACCCAAGCGGAGGTCATTTCGATTGCAAACAAAGAAGAAAGAAAGAAACTCCGGGCAGTCAAAGAGACGAGATTCTTTTTCCCCTCCTGATTTGCAATTGTTGTATGGCTGAGCATGTTAGATTATGAATTTATGAATACACTGTTTCTTTTCCAGTTTGCTCTCGATGCTCTTAAAAACTGGTCAGGTGCGCGATGCTGACTCATTACATCTGCCATCAATATCTGAGAGGAGGGATGTCTTCCAACCTTGATATTGGGACTTGTTAACAATGCGGTTATTGTAAGTATTTCCTTTTCCTGTATGTTGTTTGTCCAGTTGGGATGACAGCAGCTCGGTGAGCAGTGGAATCAGCGACAACATCGACACAGATGACATCAACACTAGCTCCTGCATCTCTTCCTACGCCAACACACCTGCAGCACAGCGCAAGGGCCTCAGCACACAGGTAACACAGGTAACGGAGCACGCAAAGTGCATTTATTGTTGCATAGGTCAAGACCTTGAAGAGAAAGCAAAGAGTAGCACAAAACTATTCGGGGCAGGTTAATATAGGCTGCATCATCTGGAAATACGTCACATTGGCTGCATGCCATGGATGGTGTGTTTTTAATAGTCTTTTAATGGAGCAGCCTACTGCTTTTTGAAGGGTTGCCTTGGCAACTGCAGGAGCAGCTTGAAAGCAGCTGTCATTCCTCAAACAGCTGTAATTCAGTGTCTGACTTTAAAATTACGGAGAAGGGGCCAACTTCAGTCAAGTTGGATGACATTTCTAGTTTGGTACTGACTCACCAACTTTTCATAGGGTTTGAAAACCATGCAAACAAGTGAAGTTGTAAAGTTGAGTGTAAACAGCTTCAGGGACCTTTGCCACTGGTGTCCGCTGTGCTTTAAAGGACTCACTTTGAAAACCAAATTGCCTTGAGGCCTGACATGTGATGCTAATTGACAGAATCAAGTTTGAGCTTTTATTTCTCAGATGGTATTTTTAAACCAGTGGTTCTCAAACCTTTTACACCCTTTACTCAAAAAAATATGTGGCTCCCCAAGTACCATCAAAATCACAACCATTACAATACAGTAACGTAGTACGCCTACGCTTTCATCAAATATAAGAGATTTTATTCTTAAAAAGTATTTTCCTTATTGTAATCCACTGTAACATTAAGCATGGTTTGAACATTAATACTGATCTTAAATAAATACAAAATATACTAAAATAATGACTCACATAAAATGTTAATTAAAAGTTATTCTAGAATACATTTTTTAAAACCACACCGTTTTTAACGATTAGATACAAATGTATGTGCTTAAAATACAACTAAACTGTACCTAAAAATATGTACTCTACTTGAAAATCAACAATTGTACGGTACTCGATTAAAAAAGTTTTAAACAGACTACATATAGATGTAAGCGTAATTCTGATATATTTGATAGAATGTCATGTTTTAACTGTTGTAAATTTTGTTTGTATTTAATTCAGTGATAACTTTGTGTACCACTACAGGGAGCCTGTGAGCAACTGGTAGTACTTTTACCACACTTTGAAAATCACTGTTTTAAACAATTATGTGCTGGTAAAAACACAAAACACAATTGAGTTATTTTTAAAAGACCCTTCCAAGTTTATTTTTCAGTCAGTATTTGCTGATTTACACCTGGATACTATTTACCCTTGTCATGAAGACTTGACTTGAAATTTGAAACTACATGTCAAAATCCAATTTCTGTTAATATCTTGATGTCACTTTTATTAAAAATATTTTCCCCCAAGCTCTTAAAGCAGAGGAGTCAAAGTTTATTTTTTCAGGGGACATGTTGGTATTGTTTTACTCACAGAGCTGTTATGACTGTGAAACTACATAAATGTTTCATCACCTCATCATAGTGTTATATATACAGTACACAAAAAAATTGATGGCTCACTACTTTTGAAAGAAGTCAAAGATAGTTTGATCAACAGTTGTTCAAGTTACTGTAAATAGGGGTTTCGTAACAAAAAAATGCTTGCAATTTTGTCAACATTATTTATTACATATGACGATTTCAAATTTGGTAAAGATTTTAGCAATAATCATGGGCGTTGACGCAAATGATTTGCTTTCCCGAGCCACATAAAATGATGTGGCGGGCCGGATCTGGCCCCTGGGCCTTGAGTTTGAGAGCTGTGTCTTAAAGGGTTCAATAAACAGGGTGAGAAATTCTTCCAATAATGGAGGTGTAGATGCTTTTTGGAGATTGACACGTGCACATACAGTACTTGGAACTTCTCATCAAAGACACTTTCTTCAGCAGTGTGTTAAATCAGGCATACTGTATATGTGTGTGTTCGCAGCCTGTGACAGATGCCGAGAAGCACTCGGTGTCCACAGCCGTGCACCAGGCCTGGTCAGGAGACGAGGTGAAGAAGCCAGACGGCGGTTCGGACAGCGGGGCCAAAATGGAGCCGGGCTCCAAGTGGAGCCGTCGAAATCCCTCTGACATCTCTGATGAGTCAGACAAGGGCGGATCGGGGAGAAAGACCCCCTCTGTGTCCCACACTGGGTCCTGGAGGAGAGGCGTGAATACTCAGGTGGGGGTAACACCCCCCCGGACCAAAAGCACCAGCAGCACATGCCCCACAAGCTCTGTCACCGTCAAAACCCACTCTTCAGGTAATATATTTGATTTTTTTCAGATTACGTAAGATTTCATTCGTTTTTTTTCATGTTGCTTACTGAAGTCACTGAACCTTCTGGAGAAAATTATATTTGTTAAAGTGAGTGGAGAGCAACGCTACTTTGTATTGGTAAAGGGTCACTGTTCAATAAATAGACAAACTTGGCAAACATGAATAGACTTGACGTTACTTTAATGATGTAGTTGACAGTTTTGCCTGTTTATCTGCAGAATTCATTTTATGACTACCTAAAAAGGATGATACCAAGTGATTATTTTCACTCGACAGTTTAGTCATATATAGTTTGAGATGCTGTTAGTTCAAGGTCTCCCTAGAATACATGGTGGCCTAAAACATTCTTTTGGAATGTAAGCCTTTTCATATCTGTATTGAACTTCTGTACTTGGTTTTGGTGTCAGTGGCTAACGTGTTCTAACAATAATTTAATTTAACAAATCTCTTGTCTTTTGTTACATTGAGCTATCCATCCATACATACATGATTTTACAGTGTATTACGTTTTGTACACCGTCTTACTAAATTGTCACAGGAACTGGCTGCAGTGGATTTGCTGTGACTTCTTACCGCCCATGTTTTTATTTGTAATTTTTTTACCGCATGTCTTAAAGGTAAAACAGATGACGTCAAGGTTTCAGAAAAGGGTCGTCTCTCTCCACATTCTAACGGCCTTAACTGCTTGGCCTCTGATGCTGCAGATGAAGCAAAGAAACAATCCCTCTGTACCAGCCACACATCGACACCCAGCTCCCTCACACACACCCTTTCAGAGCCCCAGACACATGCTTCCCGCACACCAACAAGCACGTTTGGCTTCAAGAAACAGGGCCATGGCATAGTAACCATGGTAACCGCCAGTGGGGCCACCATTACCAGTGGCTCAGCCACGCTGGGGAAAGTTCCAAAATCTGGGGTACGCTCACTTGTAGGATTGAAGGCAGGTGGGCAAGATGGTGGGGTGCTGCTAGGCCACCACGATGATGGCTTCCTCCCTGCAAGTGCCCGCTCCAACCTTCAGTACCGCAGCCTCCCGAGGCCCGGTCGCTCAGGAGCGGCTGCCCGCAATGGAAACCGCTCATCCACCAGCAGCATTGAAGCGACTGTGCTTTCAGTCACATCACATGGAAAAAATGCAATCAGCATCGCCAAGGCCAATGGTTCTGGAGGTCTTCTGGCCAATCAGACGGATCGGGAGAAGGGCGTCTCAGATATTGACAACTTCAGGAGCGGAGGATCAGCAACTGTTCCTCTCACAGGAAGACAGCAGGTTTCATCACCAACACTACGCAGGTTAGCACATATACGGTACAAATTAGTCATCCTGCCTACACACTAAGTCGGTCCTACTTGTGCTCTTGCCGTTGGAACATTGAGTAATAATCACACGTGTGGGCATGTTTTTTACACCCTTAAATACTCCCATTAAGGTCAAATGAGGTAATTGTAAATCAGAGGCTCAACTTGAGCTCAAGTAATCTGCTTCCAAACCTCAGAAGCCTTGGCCTTGCGTCCGGGGAGGGCGTGGTGCTGGGTAATGGGAGACCTACCTCAACACTGTGCCCTCATTATTGTCAGGGAGCGATAACTCTACAAAGAGACTGCATGCTTCTGTTCTTGGCCATCACAGCGCCACTCCTTGTAGCCTGCATTTAACTCTAACCCAGGATTAACACAGAGAGGAGAGAGTTATGACTCTGCGTGTTGGCCGTGATTCAGATCTGAGTACGGACTACTTTGTTTAATTGTCTGACTAGTGTGTGGACAAGAAATGCTTAAAATCCAGTTCAGCTGAGTGATATTGAATAATTAATGATGTATTCTATAAACAATATTTATTTAAAATGAGACATCACTCTTTCCACACATCTGCTCTTGATTCTCCGCAGGTTGTTTGGTGGGAAGACCAACAAACAGGCTCCAGTCACCACGGCAGACAACATGAAGAACTCCACTGTTATCTCTAACCCCCATGCTACCATGAATCATGTGACCTCAATGGTCGAGTCCTCTGATGGAGGGCTGGGAGGTGTGGACAGCGAGACCATCAGCCCTATGTATGGCGGCAGAGTCCCTGGGTCTGGCACGGGGACGCTGGGGAGCGAACAGGTGAGCTGCCCCTCGGATCGAGACACTTGAAATTGACTCTTAAAAGGTGACAGCTTTATAAAGATAAAATATAAAACAATATTAATAGATAATAATAATTTCACTTAGCAATGGCTCTCATCGCTCTCCATATCTCCTCTGGGACGCATTCCTTGCCGGTTCTCCTCGTGGTGTAAGTGAAGAATCGCAGACAAATAAGTCAGACGGTGTCGACAGTCATTCTTAATCAAACAACATAAATACAATAGTAATCATGGTTTTCCATATAGGATGCCATCTCCATGTTTGACGTGGAGTAGCACGTTGTGGTTGTACAAAAAGTCCAATGCCGCCCGATATTATCCACTAAAAAATATTATGGCTAAAAGCTGTAATAGTACTGTCCAAACGGTTTAGGATGACACAAAAAGAATATAAAATGATAATAAGACGATAGTACAAATAATAGAGAACGCTAACAGAGCTGCTGACTAACACACACACACAACAACCACCATACTGACTTCACCATACGGTACATAAATTAAATTAATACACATTAATTATGTTTTTATTAGTTACATCTTCAAATAAGGATTTTTTTTACAGTCGCATTTATTTGACACTCATGAATTGATGCTATTTTTAGTAGTCTAACGATTCATTCATTATATCAAAGTATCGATTTATATTCCTACCATGTAACTGGATCGATCTGTGCTCAGGAAGTTAGCCTTCCGGACGAAAGCATATAGATTTAAATTGTTTTAAAAAGGTAATTAATCGATCGTATCGATACCAGGAAATAATGCATTGGATTTAAGCAGACTTCATATGGCAGTGTGTATGTGTTGTACAGAAACAAGTAAAGAAACACATTTGTAATGCCTTTTACTTTGCTATAATTTTCAGTTAGCACACAGCAGTTAGACGCAACACTACTTTTTTCTTCGTCTCTTTTGTTCCTGTTGTCCTATTCTATGGCCCACAGCTAGGGTAAGTTCAGAAATTCAATCTGCCAGAGTGCAGTGTTCAGAGAGACAGAGCGTGCTCCATTTTCTATGAATTTACGAACACGCGTGTTGGCCATTGGCAGGGATACGTCAATGCAGCCGCCATATTAAATGTGTCAGTTATCCCTGTAAACGTCTCATCATGCCTGAGCATGGCGCGCCGAATAACCAAACGACACACTACAGCAATGCTCTGAGTTTCCGAACGTTCAGGAGTGTAGAGAGAGCGCTTGGAGTGAATTTCCGAACGTACCCCTAGTCACTCCTTTCCGTAGTCCCCCTTGTGGTTGGATGAAACGTCACAGTATGTGAGTGTGTGTTGCTTTTTAAGCACTTTTAATTAAGTTAAAGACGTCGGTCTGTCTGGCAGATGCCACATGAGAAGGCGGCCAGCGAGAAATCATCAATAAAGATGCGTGTGTGACCCGCGGCGTTTCCCTTGCACTTTTAAATCTTGAAGCTCACTAGCTTAGCTTAGCTCACAAGCTGCTAATACGGTATAGACGCGTTTGTGGCACAAAAGAGTAGAACATGCGACAATGTAAACTTCTGGCCGCTGGCAATGTGTGGGAGTATGTCAGATTCTGTCCATTCTTTCCCCCAGTTTTGTTCATTTATTTAGCTCTCTATGTATTATTAACACGGTCACTGATGGTGTAGTGGTACACTCGTCTGACTTTGGTGCAGGCAGCGTGGGTGCAGTTCCCACTCAGTGACGGTGTGAATGTGAGTGCGAATGGTTGTCCGTGTCTATATGTGCCCTGCGACTGACTGGCGACCAGTTCAGGGTGTAGTCCGCCTTTCGCCCCAAGTCACCTGGGATAGGCTCCAGGGCCCCACGACCCTAACCAAGATAAGCGGTGTTGAAAATGGATGTATTATTAACACTATTCCTAAAAGATTTTCCTTGGAAAATCTATCACAGTGCTTCGTTTCTCGCCGTATTTGGCCGTATTTAATATTTGGCTGTTTAGAACGGACTGTTTAGAACAGCTCTGAACTCCTAACAGCAGAGGCATTTTTTCAAAGAACCCCTCATAATTCTAACACGAATTAAACATCTTATTTTGAGGAAAAGAAACTGGCCCAACAAGTGAAGTCATAGCTGTAATAATATAAATAACATATTGCTGTTTTCTCCTTTGTTTTATTGCAAATAAATACAAGCATACCAGGAAAATCTTTATATTTCATTACCATAATGAATTTTTATTTGATTCCCTTACAAGAAACAACAGGAATCTAAGAAATTTCACCTGCACTGTCCATTATGCAATTATTTATTTCACAGTCACACTTAATGAATTTTTGGCTAAAATGTTACTGACTCGATTTCAAGCTACTGAATCGTTTTGGATCTTAACGTTCTAAATTAACCAATATGGCCATTGAATAAAATCGGCCAACAGGAATCGTGATATGAATCGAATCGTTGCTGAAACAAATTGTTACACCCCAATTTTTAGCTTTCCTTCCTTCAGCTGCCATCGTTAGTATACATTTGAACTTTAGATAGGCCTATGTTTACCAGCGATTCCAATGGTGACAGTTGATGTACCTGTTTGACAACTTCAAGTACACTATTGTAATTATTGAGTGAGTCAGGTATTCACTAACGTTAGCCTTTACACTTGTATTCTGTCATGCAATAAGAAGCTGCTAAAAAGAAAAAAGAACAAGTTTAATGAGACGTAATTTCTCAGTGTATTCAAGCTCAATGAAGATTCCGTGGAATCACTGCAAGAGCTCTTAGCAAGTACTAAGCATCTACGGCGCATTTAAGGGCAATAGTTAAATGCTGTCTGGCGATAGTGATATTTTGATGTTTCTTTTATTCTTTATTTGGTCTTTCAGCACAGTAAGAGCATTTCTTAGCATTCGCATGTGATTTCAAAGGAAGTTGCAATTTCTGATTAGATGCGGAAGCTTTGTATCACTCCTAGTGCTGGCTTGTCGTTGACATTTTATAATTCAGTATACAGTACTTGTTAGATGTGTTGTGTTCCCATCAGACTCACTGAAGCCATCTCAACCAAAAATAAAATAATCCATTGTGAATCACTAACTCTAAAAGCTTCAAATGAAAGATTTTTTTCTGAAAAGCAATGGTTTTAACAAATCTTGTTTATTAATCGGTGGGACATAAAAACAACAAACAACTGTTTGAAGCATACTGTTGCGTCACTTTTCCAGAAGGGCATTTAAGATCAGCACTTAAAGAGATGGACTATTGACGAGATGGGCTATTGTCACTCATCTGCTAATCTAACAGAAAAAAGTCAAAACAATGTAACCAGAAGACTAAGTTTGGCATTATTATTTTTGAGTGGATTTAGTGCATGTGTAATGAGGATTTCAGAAGGTTATAGCAAATCCAAAGACAAAAGTGAGGTCAGAGACGATCCGAACAACGATGCATTGTGTTGATTTCACTGCCCGAAGATATAACAGACAAGTTTGTGCATGCATCTTTTATGATATTCCAACATGATTAATAAGGCGTTATCAGACGTTGTGTGCATCATGAAGTGACGACATGGGCCAGCAGTCCACCCAGTTTTGGGTGGGTAGACTTCGGTTTGTTCATTCAGTCTGTGTTTAATGTTTTTAATCCCTACATTTAAAATAGTAAACCCTGTAAGGTTTTTTCTAACTTGAAAATAAATAAAATTTACAGTAAATGATAGAAAAGACATGTATCTCATTTGTGAAGGATTAGGATTAGTAGGAGATTGTAGAAAAACCTTCCAACAACATGAGAACCACTGCTTGTGGAAACACCTGATGTAACTGCCATCGGCAAATTGCATCATCACTACGTAAACATGGTGAACATACTGCAATACATGCTATTTTTTACCATTTGACAAAGAATAGCGGATTAGGGCCTTTTTGGGGGGGGCCGTAATTTACACAACCTTTTTCTTGCCACAGGCCTCCAGTCCAGGCTCAATCTACTCCTCTACTGGCCCCTCCAACAGTTTAACGTGGGGCACAACATTCAGCAGCTCCTCTGCCCAGAGCAGGGAGAGCACACTGGGTGGACACGGCGGAACAGGCAGCGTGGGCTACCCCTCTGTCAGCAGCATGCACACTAGCTCCGAGTCCATTGACATGAGCCTAGGCAGTGCCGGGGGAGGAGGAGGCCATGGGACCCACAGGGAGGACACCCTGTCCGCCTTGGGACGCACTGGCAGCGTCAAGACGGGCATGTCGGAAAGGTGAGAGCACAAGAGTGAAAAGTTATATGTTTTTGGGGTGCATTTACAAAAGCATACGGGTATACTAATTTATCCTTGAACATTGTTACTGTTTATGAATGTAGGAGCCTAACCCTTTTGTGTTTTCAGTTGAACAACGGTGTATATTTTATTTTCTGGGTGTGTAAGAAAATAAATGACTCTCATCTCGAACATTGAGTACTTCATGTTCATTCCAAATAAATATCATATATAAAAAAATAAATATCTTCATTTTTGATCATTAGAGTGCACCAGCTCTGACATTCTCACATACCTAAACTATGTAATCCAAGTATTAGAAACAGCGCTCAGTATAATGTGACACCATTGCAAAGGGCATCCACAACAATAAACACAATTACATTAGCACCCCTATGATTGTATCAATTAAAACAAAGCAGTATCACCTTTGTGAAGTCAGTATTTTTGATACATGCCTTCATATAATTCTTTAAGTAAAAGAACAGTGTGTATTGTCAGCACTTCACAATCATAGTGGTGAAATGTCCCATTTCCTATCCTTTGCCCTCTGTCTGCACTCCAGCAGAGAGACAAAGTGCTTGGGTGTATATACAGTAACGTAATTGTGGTCATTGAAGAGGAAGTTATGTGCTCCGTGTCAGGTATGCCGGTGGAAAATGAATAACATCTGTAGACAAAGCTTTTCAGGCTATGACATCAGCTCCTTCACACAGCTTTCTCGTTAATTTCTCTGTCCAAGTATCTTACAGTTGACTTGTGTGTTAAAGGGATTGTCTTTTTGGGCTTAATTTTCTTAAACTGTCTTTCTCTGTGTCTGTTGTGCGTTTTCCTCCCCATCTCCCTCAGCCCCCTCTCCTCCCCCTCCGCTAGCCCTAAATTCAGCCGAAACACTCTGCCACGGAAACAGGACAGGTAAATGGAGCTGTGTGCGGTTTTAGGCTTATTGTGAGACCCCCCCCCCTCCCCCCACCCCCCTTAGAGCAACTCAAATATAACGAAAATAGGAATCTGTGTTGACTTATAGTGTAGCTGTGGAAGTGTGCAGCTCTGTGTCGTTGTGTATTGTCATTTTTAAGATCTGCTACTAAAATGTGAGCTTGTTCATGTCTATATGCCTTCTGTCTAGTGGTCAGCTCTAGGCCTTACTGTTTCTATGCTGCCACCTTGTGGTAAGAACGCTGGAGGTGTTCTTAATTGTATGTGACAGTCTTATGAAGAAGTAACAAGAGTGTTAATCTAAGTGAAAGACGTGTGTTTAATACAATACATTTCATACAAATGAACTATGGCATAGAGGTAGCCACCTTTATTAAGCTGTGATTGGGCAGAATCAGCTGCATGTTCCCCTTCCTTTCCCTGTCTGAAGTGTTTCTCTCCCACAGTGGGCCACTCTGTGGCAGAAACACTCTGCCTAAGAAGGGACTCAGGTACTGACCCCCCTGCTTGCCGGACATATTCCACGTCTTCACTCTAATTTGCCAAATTGTCTTCAGTACTATTTCCCTGCGTCTACATTCACTGCTCGGGGCTTGTTTTGTTTATTGGTGCTTTGAAATGCTGTTTGCCACTGGGCACCCGCGTGGTTGTGTTATTCTTCTGCAAAGCGGCTTGTCACTTTGTCATTATACAGATCTCACTGTCGTATTTAACAGGTTTGATTTGGGAGACTTTTTTTGGACTTCTGATTTCACCACACTGTTTGTTGCTCACGGCTGAGATGCTCATTATGGCATAATGCTTTGTTCCGGCATCTAATTCATTTGATGGGTCGAGCTACTAATTTGGCTGCATAAGAGGAAAAAAGTGTTATAATGAAGAAAAGCATAAAACATTCAAAATCAAATCAACTGCTTCAAAATTAGTCAACAGAATCCACGCTGTCCTCCTATGTTGTATCCTCACAGCCTAATGAACCTTTGAATTCTTGCAGGTATGGCCCGCCCCCTCAACTGCGAGGCCATGAGGAGGGCCGCGATTGGCTGCGTTCCTACTCCACCAGTGGGCTGCAGGAATCAACCAGTAACTCCCCCTTTTCCCCTGGCTCCAGCCTCACCTCCCCCTCTGGCACTCGCTTCAATTTTGGACAGCTTGGTATGCTCCCTACACTACCACTCATGAATATCACAATAATAATAATATAATATGAAAGAAGTGGTGTACTATTTGCTATCTTCACATATTCAACATAATAGCCTGTTGATTTAAAGGCTAGTAAATTACTGACAGATAGCGTTAGACACAGTCATGTGTCCTACAACACCGAATTCAAGTTTTCATTTTATTACAGTTAAACTTTGTATGTTTATAATTTCATTCTCACAGCGTCAAGCCCGACTTCAACGGCTCAGATCAACCTGACCGGCCTGCGTAACAACAGTCTGACCAACCAGGATGTCACCTTTGACCCTTGCAGCGACAATCGCCTGAGAAACTCTTGCATGTCCCTCGATGAGAAGACTCGCACCATGAGCCGATCAGGCTCTTTCCGGGATGGCTTCGAGGAAGGTACAAGGATTCAAAATTGTGGACAGAGTGCAGTGTGTGCAATCCAATAAGTTGGTGAAATCTGTAATTAGGTGAAAAACAGGAAAACCTCTAATTTTATTTTCCCACCACCCATGCCAAATGAATTATGAATACATGTGTTAAGAGAACCGCAGGAAGGACTACAACTACTTCTCTCAGAAAAAGCCTTCTATGTCCTTAGAAAAGCCATAATCTACTTTGGTCGGCTCAGTTTTTTGTTTTCATAAGCATGTCTTTTGGGAAACGTATCCAGGCAGGGTCCATCAGTAGGCTGACTGAGGGCAGGCTGTAGAAACACAGGTATGAAGACTGGGAGCATTGTCTTTAGAGGATCTCTTGATGGGGGGTGGGAAATAATAAGTAACGGGTGAGACAATTAGCCACCCTTAAGCTATTTGTTCAAACTTTTCCTTGACAATTCAAGAAAGGAAAGAAATAAAGAGGCAAGGATACACACATGAAGCACATACACAAATTATTCTTCTGTGTAAGTTTGTCTGAAATATTTTGAATCAAACTTGAAATATTTTTGTGTGAATAAAAACAAAAACTATTCCGTCAATGGATCACTTTATATCATAAAATGGTGCATCATTGACTTCAGTGCCTGGTATTTAAGCTTTAAAACGTACAGAATTCTGTAAACCTATGATGAGCAGCACTTTCCCAGATCAAATTTAAAAAAAATAAAAATACACTTTAGATAAGATACTGAATTTAAAAGACTGCAGTTTTACTTTATTTGAAATTAGATAACAGACTGGGTTTTAAAAACAGATGGCAAGGCATGTTAAAAGTAGTACTATTAATATTGCAACTTTCAAGTGCAGTATAGCAGCCACTTCAGAAGGTAACTATCGTAAGGAAATGAGTGTGCAATTATTAATTAACATTCATCTAGAGAAAATGGTTTGTAATTGTTGCTTGGGCAGTGTAGTTTCCTCTTCCTTTTGTAATTACAATGTTGTACAAGGATCACAGTGAGAGGCGTGAGAGACCAGATGAGATACAAGAAACGTAGCTTTCTCTCTTTGTGTGTCAGGATGTGCGGTTGGGTCTGTAGACAGATTACTGGAATTTCTGATGGATAGATTGACAAGACAAAAGTCCCCTCATCTACCTAATACCATCCTTTTTGTATGCAACCCCACAACACAGTTACCTAAATCTCCACACAAATACATACCCCCCAGGCTGATGACCCTATTATTATTATAATAGCCTTTTCTATATTTACCTAAAGAGCTATACATGTGGAAGTGTTGTTCTATACTGGAATTATACATTTGTTTCCTCAGGTGCTGTCTTTCTCAGTGGTTAGACTTATTTATTTTCTGTATAAACCTGTATCTGACACTGTGGAGAAAATATATTTTCAGAGTGCAACCTTGCTTGGTCAATATTGACAGGCCCACTTGGCTCCAATCGCACAATAAAAAAAGTCAAAATATAGCACTTCAGTATTGGCAATTGATTCTTTTCTGTGTTTGGGTTCTCTGTCGTGTAAGAACTAAAACATGCAAGGCCTGTAAACAATAACCATGTGGTCAAATAAGGTAGGCCCAGAACATAACATACATGCTATTTTGTTTACATCCAGTGCACTTTGCCGTGAAGTGCAAATCAAGATTAATATTGCGTTGGTGACTGAGAGGTTAATGATTGAATCCAGTGGGCCCGGCCTGGCGTCTTGGTACGGCCGATGACATCACCCCCGGTTCCGTCTAATCGGCTTCCGAGCAGGAGGAGGTCGGTCCGTGGGCTGAAACTTTGATGTGTGATTAGCAGCTGAGTCATTAGCTGAGTAGTGCCAAGGCTGTGCCACTGCTTGCGCTGTGTAGGAGTTTTATCTTTAATCTTTTATGGTCAGGGGAACGTGACTTGTGCTGGGGCAGGCTGGGGGAACTGCGGAGTGGGGAGGATCACTGTTGGTTGGGCTCATTTTAAGTTGGAGTCTGCTTGGAATCATATGTTCTGTGTACGTTTGTGCTTACTTTTATTTGTTGTTCATGTCTCTCCAGTTCATGGCTCATCCCTCTCTCTGGTCTCCAGCACCTCCTCGATGTACTCCACGGTGAGTATACAAACCATGTAACACAGTTTTGGGGTAAATTAGTCATTCTTCCCACAAAAGGTCACTGTAGTTGCTTTTGTTTTGAAAAAGGAACCTTTGCTCATGGATCGGCAGCATCTTAGTTTATTTGGACAAATAATTGGACAGATTCACTTTTAAGAGTTGAGCACAATTCTTGGCTGTCGCTCTAATATTAAAAAAGTCTTTAACCTTTGAATATTTTTCGTCTCTCCAGTCAATTATTGAACTAGTGACTCACTGTCACCATGAATTGCTTAGTGCACTAAGCAGTTAATGTTAAAACCAGACCAACGTGTTTTGTCTTTTGCTTTCAAAATTATGAAATAATGTGTGTGTGTATTTGTTATTCACTTAATCCAGCCACAGCCTCTAACACCCACACACTCGTTTGGGACCACCTACATTTACACAATGGCCAATCAGAGTTATAGCTCCGCCAGTTAGCCCCACCTCCTCCTCCTTCTGCGGACTGGTTTACTCACCTGGGCAGGTGTAGCACACAAACACCCAGATAGTCTGTTTGGGTTCTGTCCCTGAAGCGAGAGGTTCGGCAGTGAAATCAGACTGGAAGCGTAATGATGACAACCTTATCCACCACAGGGACTGTCACATCTTTTCAACTAACGGTAGGGATGAGAAGAGCAGGAGGCTGCAGTGATATTTCATTTAATAGTTTGAGCTCTCTTGGAGGCATAAGAACAGAAGAGGTTTTTTGAGTCGATGAGCTTGAGTCTGAAATGTTTATCGGATGTTTTGTATTTGACAAGCTTATCAAATGTTGCCGTGTGAACTTGTCGGGATGTTTTACGTCGTACGTGTGTTAATTTGTGAAGCGCACGTCACGTAGTGTGTGACTCCTTGACAGACAGGCTGCTGTGTTTTGGACTGAGGAGCAGCACATCATGTGTGCTTGATTGACAGAGCTTTGTGTGTGCTTGCAAGCGCGTGTGCTCACTGAACTTTACACAACCAGACTCACAGGAATTTTTAAATGTCATAGTAGGTGACTGTTGCGAAAGGGGAAAAAAAAAAGCATTATGCACAACAATTCTCTTTGGTTTGTTAAGGCTTTCCATGTGTTTGAGAGATATCACTTTACTAGGCAATGTGGAAACCAAATACCAGATTTGCTCTATTGTGTGTTAAGTCTTATGAAAAATGGAAACACGCTGGTTTTGAGCAATGCCCCAGGTAAATTCAACCCATAATTTACATACATTTTCATTTATTGAACTTGTGGTTGTTTCTCTTCCCTCAAAATCTATATTTACTTCCTCATCAAACTTCATGATTTAACTGCACATTCTTTGAAAGCATTGTACAATTGAATCAAGATTATATCAGTTCAAATTGAATCGCTGTATTACATATGGCATGTTGGCCAATCATTTATAGGGTCACATGACTGTGTCTAACTTAAAAAAAAAAAAAAAAAAAGTTGTAAATTCCAATGTGCTTTTCCACTTTAACTTATTTTTTCGCTTTGGGTGGATTAAATCAATATCCAACTGAGTCTATCTCTTTCTGCTCAGAGTTCTAAAGAATGTTGAAAGCTGTATGCTTTGTGAAGGCAGATGAAACATTAAGAATAGCTCCAATGAGGTTAAGAGACAGTAATTCTCCTTCTAGATGCGTGTGTCCTGTACAGTAAATATGGGTGTTGCATGTGTCTTTGTTTTGGTGAAAAGCAGTAGGGTGTGTTGTTTACGTGTGAGCTACTACTGTGGTTAGTCTTTCTTAGTATTTTCACGATGGTAACAATAAGACACACTCTTGTACAGAGATATGTCAGTAAAATGCCTTCAGGACTAAAGCTCTGCTTTCCAGATATTGTACACCACACAGTCCGGAGTTTATAAAGGTGTTAACATGTAATCTAGAACAGGACATGTGATCTTGGCGTCTTTTCAAGTTTGAATTCAGTAAGAACAACCCATAATGATTCTCTCTTTTTCTTATCATCTCATTTCACAGAATGAGGAGAAGTCTCAGTCAGAGGTAAATCAAACTCTCTTTTCTCCACTCTTTAATTTGCCATATTTAATAGTTGGACTTGTTGGAACATTTGGAGGCATTTTCACAGTTGAATGCTGTTGCACAGCTCCATGTCTACATCATGACCAACCTTGTAACAGGGTCTTGGTCCTGTCTGAACACCTGTGTAGACCACGACAGGCACATTTGTACTTTTGCTGTGTTTATTCTCTGCATGTATCACAGCTTCACTCTGGGAGCCCCTGTCATTTGTCACCACAGTAGTTTTAGACGTGTCCGTGTGTGTGCAAATTGCATTTTTTATGAGCTACAGTAGGTAGGTCTGCTTTTATGTCTGTGTTTTTTATGTTTGTGATTTTTCTTTCCATGTTCTCAGATTCGCAAGTTACGCCGGGAGCTGGATGCCTCCCAGGAGAAAGTTTCCGCCCTAACAACACAGTTGAGTGCCAACGTGAGTGAACGTGCAAAAGCACAATACATCCATACTCGTCTCGTTTGATGTGCCGCAACCTAAATATTACCAATAATATGATTAGCAAGCCATTTTTTATTTGTCACTTAATGTTTTAGATTTGCTCAGGCACAAAATAAATTATGCAAAGATAGTCATACTCAGTTTTGACTGCTGGTAAGTGAGGTATTAATGTAAAAATCTATTTATTAATGTATTTGTTGTTTATAGTTTATTAGTGTGGAAAAGCATTATAGAAGATGTGTTTATCAAAATGCTGCCCCTCTCATGTAGCGAAATGTAGCAAGAATGTGATCTTTATCAATGACATTCATCTGATCTTGAAGAAATGTACTTTTACTCACAGAACATGCAATTTGACATCTGTTGCAGCCATCAAAAAATCGTTGAACATCTCCAGGCACGATCCGTGATCCCCCGCTTTACAGCTTATATTGCACAAGTCTTTCCATGCTTCACCGCTTATCTGCTGCCTGAGCCAGTGCACGTTGGTGGTTTAACTGTGAATGAGAGATGTGCAGCGAAGACAAAGGTCTTAGATTACAGCAGAGTCGTGTCTTAGCACACTACTGTGAGGCTGGCCCAGATGTGCCCTGGAGATTTACAGCTGAAGACTCTGTATGCGTGCGTGCATGCGCATGTGAATAAAAGCAGCTAGAATGCAGTGTTATGTGTGAGTGGCTTCTTCAGACTAGAGTGCGGGGTCTTAAAGGAGGGTCTTTGTTAAAATGTATGATTTCACACCACCGACCCACAGGCGGGTTACACATTTTCTGAACACACCTTGATGCCCCGAAGCCCAGACTCGAAGAACATCTTTGTTTTCAGCACTCTCATCTTGAATCACACGTCAGTCAACACCTAACTCAGGTCTTACAGACAGACACACACCTTTTCAGTTTTCCTTAAGGTGCTCTCACCTTCACCCAAATCTACTGATACACCTCAAGCAAGAGAATATTCCTGAATGTAAACCAATAAAGTTATTACAAACAGTGGCCTTTCAACACTAATAAAAACTGAGCAAGATCCTACTGATGAAGGGAAGAATCTCTCTTGAATTATGAACCAATTAAACCATGCATTTTACCAACAGCATTACAAATACATACAAACTGGTTTCACGCCATGTTGTCACAAATATTGAACAAGCATTCCCTTTTTAATCGCATTTATTTGATAATCACTATTTTATGGCGGCATGTACTAATTTCGCCGCACGGTGGCTGACTGGTTAGAGCGTCAGCCTCACAGTTCTGAGGTGCGGGGTTCAATCCCCGTGCCCGCCTGTGTGGAGTTTGCATGTTCTCCCCGTGCCTGCGTGGGTTTTCTCCGGGCACTCCGGTTTCCTCCCACATCCCAAAAACATGCATTAATTGGAGACTCTAAATTGCCCGTCGGCATGACTGTGAGTGTGAATGGTTGTTAGTTTCTATGTGCCCTGCGATTGGCTGGCAACCAGTTCAGGGTGTACCCCGCCTCCGGCCCGATGACAGCTGTGATAGGCTCCAGCACGCCCGCGACCCGAGTGAGGAGAAGCGGCTCAGAAAATGGATGGATTGATGGATGGATGTATTAATTTCCACATAGTCCACGGTCATACAATTGGGTGGGATCAGTTCTGACTCCAACTTCCTTGATCATGCTTCTCACACATATACATACAGTATATCCATGTTGTCCTTAATATTGATTCCTGTTTCACCAGGAAAGGAATGTGAATGTAAAAAGAATTTTTAAAAATGTTGTATCCAATCCATACTCAACTTTAATGGGCACTTTCCAGATCAGTGCTCCACCCTTCAGAGTTTTGATGGAAATTGGTTAAGTTGGGTTTTTTTCACATCATCCTACCAACTAACCAACAAGTCTGGTCATAAGACAATTCACATACCTGAAGTAGATGTGCAAAAAAATGCATTCAGATGATTATATCTTTTTATAAATGGGTGTTTTAGATCTGACATGAGAGCTGTAATTTGTTGATGTCCGGCAGGCTCACCTGGTGGCGGCATTTGAGCAGAGTTTGGGCAACATGACCATTAGGTTGAAGAGTCTCACCTTGACTGCTGAGCAAAAGGTGAGAAAATATTAGTTTAAATATGCAGATTTGTTGATCTGATCCACATTTCCTTTTTCATGTGTCAGGATTCTGAGTTGAATGATCTGAGAAAGACGATTGAGCTGCTGAAAAAGCAGAACGCTGTCGCTCAGGCAGCCATCAGTGGCGTCATAAACACCCCTGAGCTCACGCCTAAAATGGACAGGACAGGTACACACAGGCTCTTGTTATAGTTTGGTTTAAAAAAAATATAAAAAATACATTTTCTTTTCACAACCCCAAAAGGTACAGACTTTTAATTGATATACTTGCCCTCCTTCAGCTGGCAGTAATGGCAGCCTTCACTACCAGCAGCAGCACCAACAGCAACACCAACCAGACCTGCGAATCAGGAGACAACACTCTTCAGACAGTGTCAGCAGTGTGGCCAGTGCTACCAGCCATTCCAGCGTAGGTTCCAACATGGACGCAGATGCTAAAAATAAGAAGAAAAACAAGAAGAATTGGGTAAGACAAAGGAATATATACATTTAAAGAGCCCAAGTGTCAGAAGTATACAAGCAGCCTACCAGACATATCATGTTTTTTTGTTGTTGTTTTTTTTAAATTATTTTTGTCTTTGTGTGTCATGGCTTGCATGTTTGGCTTTCCTCTTCAGACGTCTTATACTGGGGAAAAGGTGACGCATCTAAGGACTATTTGATTTTTGATTATTTTGGTCATTTGCATTTGGTCATTTGGTCTTCTAAATGTTCAGCTTACATGATTTATTTTCCACATAATTTTGATGGCTATAATGCAGTTTGAAGAAGAATTATTCAGAACTACTACAGGTTGTAATAAAAAAAAAACTCTGTAGACGTGAAAAAGGTTTTCAACTGACTTAATCTGCATGTCTATTTGCAAATGACACTGCATCTAATGTAGTTTCTCTGTCAGTAATTCATTGTAAGCAGTATTTATACAATGACGAGTTTGGCTTCAGTCAATAATTTTTCCTTCTTTGTTACTTGAAGACATTTTTGTGCACTGGAGGACAGGTCCGAGACGATGACGTATGCAACTTCTAATATGTCCTTTCTGTCATCACACTGCATGTGGTGTTAGCTGCCTGTGTGGTCAGAGCCTGATCATAATGTTGTAGAACTGTAGGTGGAGCTTTGTGGTGCTTTGTGCTAGTGTTAAAAGATGAGCGCTTGTTTCAGGTTTCCTGCTTTAGGTGGCTATGATAATAAACAACCCCCGTATGTCTGTGTAATAAGCTTAGCTGAGACCTTGCTGGGGGTTCCACCATGCAGGTGCTCATGAATTGTGTGTGTATGTGTGTGAGATGCTAATTAGGGTGTGTCAGAGTTCATGGTGTTTACAGACCCCCAATGTCACGATGGTAGCGTCGGCATTACAGTTGCCAGAAAGTCCAATCTGCTTTGGACTTGACCAGGGGTTGAATGTTTATCTCTCCATAACACATTAACACTCGCACACCCATGTGAACCTGTGCTGTTTTGTCTCTCTGTCTTCATTTGCTTCGCTTCATGTGGCAGGTCTATGAGGTAAGATTAGTGCACCCTGACAACTACAACCCCAGTTGGGACATTGTGTTAAACATAAATAAAAACAGAATACAAAAAGGCTGAGAAAGTTGAGGAATGCTCATCAAATACCTGTTTGGAACATCACACAGGTGAACAGGCTAATTGGGAACAGGTGGGTGCCATGATTGGGTATAAAAGGAGCTTCCCTGAATTGCTCAGTCATTCACAAGCAAAGATGGGGCGAGGTTCACCTCTTTGTGAACAAGTGCGTGAGAAAATAGTCGAACAGTTTAAGGACAATGTTCCTCAATGTAAAAATTGCAAGGAATTTAGGGATTTCATCATCTACGGTCCATAATATCATCAAAAGGTTCAGAGAATCTGGAGAAATCACTGCATGTGAGCGGCAAGGCCGAAAACCAACATTGAATGCCCGTGAAATTCGATCCTTAAGGTGGCACTGCATCAAAAACCAACATCAATGTGTAAAGGATATCACCACATGGGCTCAGGAACACTTCAGAAAACCAATGTCAGTAAATACAGTTCGGCACTACATCCGTAAGTACAAATTGAAACTCTACTATGCAAAGTAAAAGCCATTTATCAACAACACCCAGAAACGCCGCCGGCTTCTCTGGGCCCGAGCTCATCTAAGATGGACTGATGCAAAGTGGAAAAGTGTTCTGTGGTCCGACGAGTCCACATTTCAAATAGTTTTTGGAAATTGTGGACGTGGTGTCCTCCGGGCCAAAGAGGAAAAAAACCACCCGGACTGTTATGGACGCAAAGTTCAAAAGCCAGCATCTGTGATGGTATGGGGCTGGGTTAGTGCCAATGCTGCCATCCAAGCAATGTCTTTTTCATGGACGCCCCTGCTTATTTCAGCAAGACAATGCCAAATCACATTCTGCATGTGTTACAACAGCGGGGCTTCGTAGTAAAAGAGTGCGGGTACTAGACTGGCCTGCCTGCAGTCCAGACCTGTCTCCCATTGAAAATGTGTGTCACATTATGAAGTGTAAAATACAACAACGGAGACCCCGGACTGTTGAACAGCTGAAGCGGTACATCAAGGAAGAATGGGAAAGAATTCCACCTCCAAAGCTTCAACAATTAGTGTCCTTAGTACCCAAACGTTTATTGAATGTTGTTAAAAGAAAAGGTGATGTAACACAGTGGTAAACATGACCCTGTCCCAGCTTTTTTGGAACGTGTTGAAGCCATAAAATTCTATGTTAATGATTATTTGCTAAAAACAATAAAGTTTGTCAGTTTGAACATTAAATATTTTGTCTTTGTAGTGTATTCAATTAAATATAGGTTGCAGATGATTTGCAAATCATTGTATTCTGTTTTTATTTATGTTCAACACCACGTCCCAACTTCATTGGAATTGGGGTTGTAAAAGCAGCTTAACCCCCGTTTTAGGTTACGAACCTATTTGCTTTTTCTCCCATTGCCCACTGCTACTTCCTTTCAGTATTTTTCTCTCCTCGGCACTGCATTTCTTACTCACACTCCTCTTGTAGGACTCAGAGCGCTTTTAAAGGAAAACAAAAGCACCCTGAAATACTTGGCCACTCTCTAAAAATGATCTTATCTCATTGGTGTACTAAAAGTCCTTGAGAACTAATCAAATTACACATAGCATGAGTAAAAAAATAGATGCCCAGACTCATAAACAAGTCGGAAGAAGTTCGGACATATAACAGAATAATTCCCAGTGAACAAAGCAACCTCCGTAAAAGCAGGCTTAAATGAGTTTGGTGTGGAAGAACTGGATGACTGGACAAAAATTTCTACAGCCACATTCCAAAATCTTCTACAAACGGACACCCATGAACAAATGTTCTTCCATTTTTCATTTCTGTTTGTGAAATTATCAGGTTACCCAATTACTCCCAAGGGAGTAGCTCAATGTGATTCAGTTCTTTTTAAAGCCACTTGTAAATACACGTGATAGCCCAGAATATGCAATAGAGTGCTCCTGAATAAAAAAATATGTATGTAAGTGAGAGAGTACTGAAAGTATCCCAGGGTGATTTTCCACTTACCACAAACCTGTTCCAAAGATATAAAACAAACGTTATATATGTAATTACGGTTCTATGAATTCCGAATGACCGCCAGAAGGTGGTGCTGCAAGCACTTAAAATTTTCTTCACGCATGTGCAGTTCGAGTGTGCATACCAAAAAAGTCACGTGTTACGCCCCGGTGACCAGTTCCGGTCTCATACGGGGTTCACTTCCTACAGAATCTTCTCACGTAAACATGAGGATTCCGAGTGACAGAGCGCTCTGGCGTTCATTCGGGATTCATAGAACCGTAGTTATATATATAAGTTTCCAACTTTTTCATCCCTGCTGACCACCAGAAGGTGATGCTGAAAGCAGTGAATGACTAATACCAGCAAAGTCACGAGGAATTCCAGACACAAACCTTACTAAAAAGCCATCGGCCCCAAAAGCCACGCACAGTGAATGGGGAGTGTCAACACACACAACGTAGATTCCGGCAAGTGTGCCAAGCATTGAACACGAGGCAGCGGTATATACAGTGGGCACAGAAAGTATTCAGACCCACTTAAATTTGTCACTCTTTGTTATATTGCAGCCATTTGCTAAAATCATTTACGTTCATTCTTTTCCTCATTAATGTACACACAGCATCCCATATTGACAGAAAAAAACTGAATTGTTGAAATTTTTGCAGATTTATTGAAAAGGAAAAACTTAAATATCACACAGCCATAAATATTCAGACCCTTTGCTCAGTGTTTAGTCGAAGCACCCTTTTGAGCTAATACAGCCATGAGTCTTTTTGGGAATGATGCAACAAGCAAATTTGGGGATCCTCTGCCATTCCTCCTTGCAGATCCTCTCCAGTTCGGACAATGCTCAATTGGGTTTAAGTCAGGGCTCTGGCTGGGCTATTCAAGAACAGTCACGGAGTTGTTCTGAAGCCACTCCTTTGTTATTTTAGCTGTCTGCTGAGGGTCATTGTCTTGTGGGAAGGTGAACCTTCGGCCCAGTCTGAAGTCCTGAGCACTCTGGAGAAGGATTTCGTCCAGGAGATCCCTGTACTTGGCCGCATCTTTCCTAAACCAGTCTCCCTGTCCCTGCAGCTGAAAAACACTCCCACAGCATGATGCTGCCAGCACCATGGTTCACTGTTGGGACTGTATTGGACAGGTGATGAGCAGTGCCTGGTTTTCTCCACACATACCAATTAGAATTAAGGCCAAAAAGTTCTATCTTGGTCTCATAAGACCAGAGAATCTTATTTCTCACCATCTTGGAGTCCTTCAGTTTTTTGTTTTTTTTAGCAAACTCCATGCGGGCTTTCATGTGTTTTGCACTTAGGAGAGTCTTCCGTCCGGCCATTCTGCCATAAAGCACCGACTGGTGGAGGGCTGCACTGATGGTTGACTTTCTACAACTTTCTCCCATCTCCCGACTGCATCTCTGGAGCTCAGCCACAGCAATCTTTGGGTTCTTCTTTACCTCTCTCACCAAGGCTCTTTTCCCCCAATTGCTCAGTTTGGCCGTACGGCCAGCTCTAGGAACGGTTCTGGTCGTCCCAAACGTCTTCCATTTCAGGATTATGGAGGCCACTGTGCTCTTAGGAACCTTAAGTGCAGCAGAATTTTTTTTTTAACCATGGCCAGATCTGTGCCTCGCCACAATTCTATCTCTGCTCTGTTGGTTTTTGATGCAGTTCCTTTGACCTCATGATTCTCATTTGCTCTGACATGCACTGTGAGCTGTAAGGTCTTATATAGACAGGTGTGTGGCTTTCCTAATCAAGTCCAATCAGTATAAACAAACACAGCTGGACTCCAATGAAGTAGTAGAATCATCTCAAGGATGATCAGAAGAAATGGACAGCACCCGAGTTAAATATATGAGTGTCACAGTAAAGGGTCTGAAAAATTTAAGGGGGTCTGAATACATTCCGTACCACTGTATATATCCTCCAGGGATACACCCCACAGGGTAGCCCAACATGTGGCAATACTCCCGATAGAGAGACAACACACACCCGATGGCAGGGGGTGGTTCGGCACCTGACATGAATGGCGAATGGCATCCACGATCCAGTGAGACAAACTCTGCTCAGCACACAACACCACAGTGAAAAAGCTGCGCAGATGAACGGATGCCTGCAGCAGCAGGAAATCAAAATCTCCTGAGCTCTCACAGAACACAATACCTCTTGCCTGTACCCACCCGCCCAGATGGAGGTGCATAACACACAAGCTGCACAGGCTGACCAAAATATGAGCGAAGTTAGGGCATAAAGAGACACCCCCACCATCCATGTGCAATCTCAGGCATGGAGGGCTGACTGACAACACACTGACACGTCTTGCCGAGGGAATGGCGAGCAAGAACGCAGCCTCGAGTGATACCCACTGCAGCTCTGCATCTGCCAGGGGTTCAAAGCAGAAGTCACACGCCGGGGCTCGCCGCATCCCCATGAGCAACGACGACACCAGGTCGCAGCACCCCACAGTGCTATTGTCAACCAAAGCATATTTGTCTCTCGCAGCCACACACACCACTGGAGAAGATGGAGGACAACCTCTAACCTGGAGAGAATATACAGTGCTTTCAGCACCGCCTTCTGGCGGTCAGCAGGGATGAAATAGAACTATCCACCATCATCTTTCACCGTAGTTCATTTAATTATAACCTCATTTGAATGTCAACCAAACCTTCCCAGTTAATAATATTTGGAGAAAAATCACATTTCTCTCTGACTAACTTGCAGTTTTTCACAGCCAATTCCCACTGCTTCTCCTGGCATGACCCTGCACCTCCTCCCTTCTGTTTTTGGAGTGTTTCCAAACCTTGAACAGAATCTTTATCTCTCTGTCTTTTTCTGCTTCTTTTTTTTGCCTGCAGTTGCGAAGCTCCTTCAAGCAGGCGTTCAGCAAGAAGAAATCTCCCAAATCAGCTTCATCTCACTCGGACATTGAAGAGATGACGGATTCTTCGCTGCCCTCCTCCCCTAAACTGCCTCACAACAGCACCACCGCTACCAACCACATGCTCAGGAACACACACTCCAACTCGCTGTATGTACAACACACCTGTTTGTTCTTTATAAATATCTAATCTACTACAATGATTCTGAAACTTTTTCCACCGAATACAACCCAAAAGAAAAAAAAACATAACCCTCCAGGTACCACCATCATGACCAGCATCAGAATACAGTAGCCTAAGTGTTCATGGAAAATGAGACAGTGGTTTTATTCCGAAAAAGTGTATTTAATGTTATTATAAGCCACTACAACATTCTGCACAGTTTGAACATTAACACTCTGCTTAAATATAGGGCAAAACAATTACTTACGTTGTAAATAATTATTTCATCCATCCATCCATCCATTTTCTGTACCACTTATCCTCACTAGCATCCCGGGCGTGCTGGAGCCTTTCCCAGCTATCTTCAGGCGAGAGGCAGGGTACACCCTGAACCGGGTGCCAGCCAATTGCAGGGCACATATAAACAAACAACCATTCACACCTACGGGCAATTTAGAGTCTTCAATTAACCTACCATGCATGTTTTGGGGGATGTGGGAGGAAACCGGAGTACCCGGAAAAAAACTAAACAAATAATAAATAAATATTTAATTAGAATATATTCCACATAAAAGTTAAAGGTCCCCTTCCATCATTTATTTTATTTTTTTATTTTTTTAGAATCTCTGAAGTCCTTTCATCGGGTTTTCAAGATAATTAGGGTTGAAACTTCCCAGAATGTCGTCCTATCAAGCAATCAAAGCAGATTTTTTTCACCTGGCAGATGAGACAGACAGATTTCTCATTAATATACGATATGTAAATAAGTTTTGAATCGCTCATCTTCTCAGTGTAAATATAGAAAAGAGCTTCGCACTGATTGGTCCTTGGCGATATCACGGCTTCCTGTGACTTGTGGCGGCCAAGCGTTTATAGTGACCTCGCGTTTGGCTCATTCGATGTGGTTTATTTCTATCATCACGAAGCAGATTTCACCAAGCGTCCACTTCTCACAACTCCAAAGAGGAGGGAACATGGGTGAAAAGAGGATGATATTTTGAAAGGCAGGTCCCATTCAATCACTTCTCTCGAGCACATTTTGGCACCAGTGACTGGAAGCTTTGCTATTTAATCCACCATTACAGTCAACATTATAAATATAGTTAAGTATTGTTGTAAAACACAACACATATATGCTTTTATATACTGTGTTTTGCATGGCTTAGCGGTAGCTGCCCAGCTGGCTCGCTTGCTCCAAACCTGGAAATGCACCTCCATCAGTAAGTGAAAGCTTCTGTTTACAAAGTCATCCACCACTAAATGGGCCAGAAAGCACCACAGTTCTGGTAACTAAATGCTCATAAATTTCTTCCAAAATAAGTTGAAGCCATTTATTCCTCAGCTCATCTGAGTTTGGCAGGTGACGTAAAGTTTAAGCTTTGCGAGACACAGCCATGTTGTCACTCGGCCAGTTTTCCTGAGATGACTGGCCGGGTAGCAAACATAAAGTCGGCAGGAACTTGAAGAATAATAAAAACACATCCAAATATTTTGCATTCAATTGACAAACCGTAGGCGGCACGGTGAGCGACTGGTTAGAGCGTCTGCCTCACAGTTCTGAGGAGCGGGGTTCAATCCCGGCCCCGCCTGTGTGGAGTTTGCATGTTCTCCCCGTGCCTGCATGGGTTTTCTCCGGGCACTCCGGTTTCCTCCCACATCCCAAAAACATGCATGGTAGGTTGATTGACAACTCAAAATTGCCCATAGATTTGAATGTGAGTGCTAATGGTTGTTTGTTTGTATGTGCCCTGCGATTGGCTGGCAACCAGTTCAGGGTGTACCCCGCCTCCTATCCCAGCTGGGATAGGCTCCAGCACGCCCGCGACCCGAGTAAGGAGAAGCGGCTCAGAAAATGGATGGATGGATGGATGACAAACCGTATAAGCTTAAATCAGGTCATAGACTCATTTTGACCTATGTTATGCATAAAACAGTAGAAAGCAGTGATAGAAGGGCACCTTTCAATAAAAAGCAATTTACCTACTGGATATAAGTGGGGGTTTTTTTATGAAAATTTTAAATTAAGACTGAACTTCAGCAGTGATTGTAGCAGTGATTGTTTTGCGCATCGCTAAAGGGAGCTTGCGTAGCACCCTTTGAGAATCACTGGTCGACTGCATCTCATGTGCCTGAAGCGTCTTGTTGATTTATGCATTCGCAGATTATCGGAGTGTTTGGACAGTGAGGCGGAGACAGTGATGCAGTTGCGGAGCGAGCTCAGGGAGAAGGAGATGAAACTGACAGATATTCGTTTGGAAGCGCTCAGCTCCGCCCATCAGCTCGACCAGCTACGGGAGGCCATGAACCGTATGCAGGTTTGAGGACACAGACATGCAGAAATCTCTCATCACCAGACATCCATGTCCATGTTCCACTTGTCTATTCGTGTGTCTTTACAGCTGGAGATTGAAAAGCTGAAGGTGGAGAATGACCGCTTGAAGCTGGAGAATCAAGGAAGCAAGACGGGGTCCCAAGCCTCCATCTCCTCCTCGCCTCCCCATCACACAAACAGCCAGGCCCCGGGACCCAATGTGGGAATCTCACAGCACACCCTGAACCTTGCCACCAGCGAGTCCACCAGTCTGGGTAAGACATGGCTCTTGTCCTAGAACCTGGTCAAATCTTTTACAGAAAGCGGAACAGAGGCAAATTTTACATCTCACAGCACGGTAAAATACTGATTAACATGTCTGCCTCACAGTCAGGAGAACTGACGTTAATCTCTATCGGAACGTCTGTGTGGAGTTTGCATGTTTTCTCCTGTACTCTGGCTTCCTCCCACATTCCAAAAACATGCATGTTAACTGAAGACTAAATTGTCCATGAGTGTAAATGTCAATGGTTGTTATTGCCCAAAGTCAGCTGGGAGACGCTCCTGTTGCGAACACCCCTAATCCGTACAACCGGTACACATAATTAGGTTTCTGTTGTCATGTGGCAAATTTTTTCAACAAACATTCAACAATCCTGGCCACTGATTGTGAAGGGGTTTGCTCGCCTGACTTCTGTGCAGGCAGTGTCGAGTCCGCCTTTTGCCTGGGATATGCTGCAGCTCCTCGCGTCCCTTAACAGAATAAACAGTATAGAAAATGGATGGATGAATTCAACATTCCTGGCCTTTGAGTGATATATCACTTTAATGGTAGCTCACATAGACCAGTGGCTCTCAACCTTTTTAGGGTCCGGGACCCCTTGACTTAAACATTGCAAATGGGGGCAAGACAGCTTGTTAAAATGCAATGAATAACATTTTTCAAACAGTAATACCCTCTGTAGTTTCGGTAGATAAAGGTCTCCGTCACCTTTGAGTAAAGTCATCCTATCTCTATGAGTTTCATAGTCTCATTTTAAAGAGGTATTTTATTTTCACTGACCCCTTGCAATTACACCACAGACCACTAGGGTCCACAGAACCCTGGTTGAGAAAATCTGTAGTAAACCAATCTTAGAGATCCTACACAAGAAACGATACAAAATAAATCAGTATTTTCTCAAATATAATAATAATGATTGATTTTTATGGAAACTACGACAACAAGAAAACGTAAAATGAATATGACAGTGTCACTCAAAAATGAGCACTATTTGTAAGGGCATTGTTTTTTATGCTTTTGATGTTATCGGATCAGTTGGCTAGTGAGTATAGATTGCCCATTGATTGCACAATCTAGCGGGGCTTGAGATGATAAAATGGGAGATCTGAATTTTAATTGAGCGTTTGCTTTGTTCCTGTCAGACATGCTGTTGGATGACACAGGTGGAGAGGGGATTATGAGGAAGGAGGGTCGTCGTGTAAAGATCGTTGTCAGCCTTCACGAGGACGGTTTGTGGGGGCAGGTAAGACATCTGTGGAAAATGCACTAGCAGAGCTGCTGCTGTTGGCATTTTGGTCTTCAAATCACTATGGGTCTTTCTCAATGGTAGGAGGCTCAGTCTTCTAGCTTTCTGATTGGGTGCATCGGTGTCAGTGGTAAGACCAAATGGGATGTGTTGGATGGAGTGGTCCGGCGCCTTTTCAAGGTAAGCAACAACATCAAAAGCAATGACTGTTAGCATAATTACAGTATATACTGTGCACTTGGAAAATCATTTGCTTTAATTACTATCCTCTGTCTACTAGGAATATATCACCCATGTGGACCCGGGAAGCCAGCTGGGCCTAAGTTCAGACAGCGTGGAGGGATACAACATTGGAGAAATCCACCGGCCCCGGAGCCCCAGCGCCGCCCACACCCCCGAACTGCTACCTTGTGGCTACCTGGTGGGAGACAGCAACACCATTAACATCCAGCTCAAAGGTATCAAAGCGCACTGTCTGAAAAAAAACAATCTGCACTTTACATATGTAGCCTTATCTAGCCTTCTGTTAACCACACAGAGGCTGGATTTACACTGAAGATCCAACTGCCTAGTTCAGATTTAATGCCTATATAAAAAAATTTTGGACTGTCTATTCATGTACGCTTAAAGTTTTTTGTAGAAGAAAAAAAAAAGAAATTAGGGTCACATTAAATCAATCAAAATATGGTACTTTCAAAACGCCATGTTAATCTATACTTGGTTGGCAATCCCTTTGCTTTAATCACTGCCTGGATGCGCCGTGGCATTGAGGCAATCAGCCTGTGGCATTGCCTGGGAGTTATGGAAGCCCAGATTTCCTTGATGCTTGCTGTCAGTTCTTTGTTTTCCTCTTGATAGTACCCCAGAGATTCTCAATGGGGTTTAGAGCCGGGGAGTTGGCTGGCCAGTCGAGCACTGTGATGGCATGGGCATCAAACCAGGTTTTGGTTCTTCTGGCGTTATGGGCAGGGGCCAGGTCCCACTGGAAGGTGAAATCTGCATCTCCATTCAGATCCTCACCAAAAGGAATCATGAAGTCCTCTAAAACATTCGTGTAGACTGTTGCGGTGACCTTGGATTTAAGAAAGCAGAGTTTACCAACACCTGCACTGGACATTGCACCCCAAATCATGACTCACTGTGGATATTTCACACTGGATCTCAACCTGCTTAGGTTCTGTTCTTCACCCATCTTCCTCCAAACCCTTGTACCTTGATTCCCGAATGAAAAGCACACTTTACTTTCATGGGAAAAGAGGACCTTGGACCACTGACCAACAGTCCAGTCCTTCTTGACCCGAGGAACCCGACAGGTGTAGTCCATCTCCCGCACGCGTCTGAATGTGGTGGTTTTTGAAGCTGTGACTCCCGCCTCATTCCTCTGCTAGATTCTTGAATCTTCTCCGTTTGATAATCCGCTGAAGCCCACAGTCATCTCTTTTGCTGGTACATCTTCTGCCACATTATGTCCTTCCACTAGACTTTCCATTGATATGCTTGGACACAGCACTCTTTGAACAGCCAGCCTCCTTAGCTATGAACTTTTGTGGCTTACTCATCCTATGGAGGGTATCAATGATGGTCTTCAGGCCAGTTACCAAGTCTGCAGTCTTCCCCATATTGAGCCCAACTGAGACAATTGAACCAAACTAAACCAATTTAATGACACCTGGGGAAACCTGTGAAGGTGCTTTGAGTTTAGTAGATGATTAGTGTCTGACACTCACTCTAAAACATTTATGACCTGCAAAATTTGGGCTGATTTCTTCACAGTATTCTAATTTTTTTAATTCCTTTTTTTTTTCATTTTTAATGAGCTGGAAGCCCAAATTATGCAAAAATAAACAAATAAATACTTTAAATTGGTTAAATGAATAAATAATAGAAATAGCCCCCTCCCATTGATTTTAATGAGCGCACCCTCCACATTTATTGATTGACACACCTCTAAATTAGCCAATTTAGACCACTTCTCATTGTTTATGCTTTCACTGTAGTTTAGATTTGCATTGGGTGTTCTGTTAATGTTTATTTATGTTGTTAGAGGCGATGTTGCCATAACGCATATAAAATTGAGAACAAAAAAAATCCTAATTCTGTCACTTGAAAATGCAGTGTGAATCCAGCCAGCGAGAACAAGATATGTGTGAAACATGAAGTTGTTTTACACATTTGCAGTGATCTCCTTTGACCCACATTTGTGTCTGTAGGCGTGAGCAGTGACAGCGTGGACTCGCTGGTGTTTGACACCCTCATCCCAAAGCCGATGCTGCAGCGCTACGTCTCCCTGCTGAGGGAGCACCGGCGGGTCATCCTGTCAGGGCCCAGCGGGACAGGAAAGACATATCTGGCCAATCAGCTGTCTCGACACTTGCTGCTTCTAGAGGGCCGACCTTTAACCCCTCATGCTGTTGTCACTTTCAACGTGGACCACAAATCCAGCAAGGTGAACACACAAACATTTTACATGTACCTTATTGCACTTATTTATTATGCACTCATACCAAGACACATAGGACTTTGAAAAGCTAAATGGTATATCATCTGAAACGCGGCCTCCCTGTAGGAGCTTCGGCAGTATCTGTCAGGATTAGTTGAGCAGTGCAGCGGGGTGGTGGACGTTGAGAGCCCTCTAGTGGTCATCCTGGACAACTTGCACCACGTCAGCTCCTTGGGCGAGATCTTCAACGGCGTCTTCAACAGCAGCCACGAGCACAGGTTGGTTACACTGAACTACACGTTTGTACACGCCGCTATAAAGATTCTGCCATAGTGATGCAGTCCCTCTTGTTTCATAAGATCAGGTAACCAAAATATTAGAAACACCTTTCAGTATCATGCACTGTAACTACAATCACAATAATCAACCTGCACCTAAATTAATATATCTAACTGTGTAGTCAAAATGGAGAATTTGTCTTTGTAAATAAAATTTGATGCAGATCTTGTAATTAGATTGTGCAGATATACCTGATAGTATGTCCTTGTTGTGTTTTCATTGGTTCCTACTTCCCCCAAAACATGCTGGCACGAGTATAACTTGGGAAGTTGACATGCCTTGAAGAGCTTACTGACGTGCATTATGTCCCCCTTCAGCCCATATATCATCGGCACCATGAGTCAAGCTACCTCATCTGCGCCCAACTTGCAGCTTCACCACAACTTCAAGTAAACTTTAACTCAGACTGACACGTTGACCTGTAAATATACAATTGTTCCGCAAGACATGTAGCGTTTGACTTAAAATTGCCTTTTCATCAGGTGGGTGCTGTGCGCCAACCACACAGAGCCAGTCAAAGGCTTCCTGGGTCGCTTCCTACGGAGGAAGCTGATTGAGATGGAAATCGGCAGTCGAACGCGCAACATGGAGGTGGTGAAGATCATTGACTGGATCCCGAGGGTGTGGCACCATCTCAACCGTTTTTTGGAGACACACAGCTCCTCAGACGTGACCATAGGTAAGAGCTTGACTCATTAATCAAATGGAAGAAGAAGGTAGAGGTAACCGGCGGCTTATGTCTGTGTCTATGTTTTGGACAGGTCCTCGTCTCTTCCTGTCTTGTCCTATTGGTGTGGAGGGATCAAGAGTTTGGTTCACTGATCTCTGGAATTACTCCATCATTCCCTACATGCTGGAGGCTGTTCGAGAGGGATTACAGGTAACACACCAGTGATTGCAGTCACTCTAATATGACCACTTTTTAGAGTAATAATTATTCGAGCTGGTTGCTATGTCTAGACAAGTAATCAGAGTCAAATTACTCATTCACGACAATGTGCGTTGCTGTTGCAGTGATGATAAATTGAACAAGGCAAACAGAGGCTCTTTGGGTTTGGATAATTAGTTTAAATGGGCAATAGCAACTTACAAACTTACTTGGAATATAGCAAACATGCCCGAGAGGCTGTTGTTCATAATACAACCCACAGTCAGAGTTTCATGAAATAAAAATGCTGGGAAGTGCACTGTTTCACCATTATTCTTGTTAATCTCCTTCGTAAAAAGTGTTAGAAAGGTTCTAAATATTCGGGTTTATGATTGCTATTGCTTGTTTATTTCCACATTAAAAACAGAAATATACTGTCATATTAACCTGCCATGTAAAGCGTGCAATTAATGCATTTTAGGTTAATTATTCTGTAGCTTTGGTGAAGTTGACGGAGTCCCAAAATGCCTCACGGGCTCAGGTTGTGCAGTAAATAGTTCCCGTTCATTACGTGTTCCTTAATGTACAGTTGTTTGTTGGGTCAGTGTAATCATTCTGTCATCATCCACAACTTCGTCGAAGAAGAAAAAAAAATACATAATGCAAATAAACAATTTCTAGCTGGATGAATATAAATCACTCACATTGTGCATCCTCGATAGATATATATAAATAAAAATTAAAAAAACACTCCTTTTCCAACATCCCAAAAATTCTGCTTTGTGCTCGTCCTTTGTACAGTTGTACGGCCGGCGGGCTGCGTGGGAGGACCCGGCCACCTGGGTGACTGACACCTACCCGTGGTCGGCTACGCCCGCTCCAGCTGATTGGCCCCCGCTGCTGCAGCTGCGCCCAGAGGACGTGGGATTTGATGGCTACTCGGCCCCAAGAGAAGGTGTCCGGAAAGAGCCGCCTCAGAGCGACAGTGACGCAGACCCACTGGTGGGTAGGGCTGCAAAATTCTGGGAATTTTTTAAGTTGGAAAATTTTCATGGGAATTAACAGGAATGTATGGAAATAAACCATGAATTTACAAATTCTAAGGTTGGATCTTAATTGGGAATTTACAGTAAATATACTGTAGCTGGTGAAAAAATATTTTTGCATAATCCTGTCTAAAACAACCAGCTTTCGTACAAGGTACCTTCATTTATGAGCCCCAACTTAGTTTTTAGGTTCCTTTATTTATTTATTTGTTTGTTTGTTTGTTTGTTTTTGGTTTCTGTTGCAAGCCAACATTTAAGTTACGAGCGATCTTCAGATACACTGCCAATTGATTGAAGTGAAAAACCAAATGGCGCAATAAATGTACCTTAATGCCCTCGCTTGTGGGCAAGAAGAGCAATCGATTTTCTGCTTATGACCAAACAAAATGTTATTTATTGATGCTTCAATGTGATAACGGTGGCACGGTCTAAGACTGGTTAGCACATCTGCCTCACAGTTCTGAGGACCAGGGTTCAAATCTCGGCCCCGCCCGCCTGTGTGGAGTTTGCATGTTCTTCCCGTGCCTGCGTGGGTTTTCTCCGGGCACTCTGGTTTCCTCCCACATCCCAAAAACATGCGTGGTAGGTTGATTAGTGAGGATAAGTGGTACAGAAAATGGATGAATGAAAAACTTGAATTGTGATACATTTCTCCTCCTTTGGGTCACGGGTGAGCTGGAGCCTTTCCCAGCTGACATTAAACCAAAGGCGGGGCTCACCTTGGACTAGGCTTTACATGATCAAGATTTTTGGGGCCGATCACCGAGTTTAAAAAAAAAACAATAACCGATCACTGATCCAGTCACAAAACGGAGCAATGTGTCTATTTAAACACTTGTCCATTTACTGTATATACTTGTGTACTGTATACTGAGTATCTTCAAAAGTATTCTCTATTCAGGTCATGTATTCTAATCAGTCAGGTCAAACCAACATTACAGCATGACAGAAATAATGGGTGCTAACTTATTGTAATTAAATTACTTTGTTGTAATTAAATTACTTCACACACAACAAAACTTTAGAGCATGATTTGACAAAACGCTGGCATGTTTACGTACAACCGTTAGTGCTAGCACTAGCTTGCTTGGCTACATAACATTTTGTTGCCTGCTTGCGAGCCGTATCGTATTAAAAGTACATGAACATACCTAAAGCAAGCCTTGAATTAAAGTCCTCTACTGAGCACTGGTGGCCACCACCACATGTTTTTTTTCGGCTTTATGACATTAAAGCCGATCAGCATAAAATGCTAATTATCGGCCGATACTACCTTGGAATGGTCGCCGGTTAATCCCAAACAACCATTCACACTCACAACTACGGACATTTCAGTCTTCAGTTAACCTAACATGCATGTTTTGGGAATGTGGGAGGAAACAGATGTACCTGGAGAAAACCCACGCAACGATGGGAGAACATGCAAACTACATATAGGAAAGCCACAGCCAAGATTCAAAGCCTGCACCTCATAAATGTGAGGCAGACAAGCTCAGCCCACATCCCAATGCTATACATACTTTCAATTTATTTGTCATATATTTGCAATAGGCAGCTTTAGTTTCCGAGAAGTTAGCACATCTGCCTCAGGGCTGTGGCTCAGGTGGCAGAGTGGGCTGTCTGCTGACCGAAGTTCAGTGGTTCACATCCCTGCTCCAACCGTCTGCTGTCAATGTGTCCTTGAGCAAGACACTGGACTCTAAATTTCCTCCAGGTTAGCATTGAAAATCAGAAACTGTTCTCAATTGCCTTACCTGGTTAAACATCCAGCCATCAATTTTCTGAGCCGCTTCTCCTCACTAGGGTCGCGGGCTGCTGGAGCCTATCCCAGCTATCATCGGGCAGGAGGCGGGGTACACCCTGAACTGGTTGCCAGCCGATCGCAGGGCACATGTGAACAAACAAACATTTGCACTCACATTCACACCTACGGGCAATTTAGAGTCATCAATTTGCCTACATGCATGTTTCTGGGAGGAAACCAGAGTGCCTGGAGAAAACCCACGCAGGCACGGGGAGAACATGCAAACTCCACACAGGCGGGGCCAGGGATTGAACCCCGCTCCTCAGAACTGTGAGGCAGACGCTCTAACCAGTCGTCCACCGTGCCGCCTCTGGTTAAACAAAGCAAATTAATAAATTTCACAGCAAGTTGTGCAAAAAATGCTGAAATATCGAACAGCGTGCATTCAAAAGTTTAAAGAATGTTGAATTACTATAAGTTCACCTGTAAAGGTTATAGTGCATTTTAGGCTGATTCTGAAATTTTCACCCAAAGCCCAGCATGCGCCTAACTTTTGGTGGATAGTCTATTTGGAATGAAGCCCTTATTCTCTGAGAAAACACCACTGTACAGCTCAATTAAAGCAATTTTTTACATTACATTAGATGAACATGCTGATGCGCCTGAAGGAGGCAGCGACGTCGTCGAGCCCTCCGAGCTACGACAGTGACTCCAACAGCAACAGCCACCAGGACGACATCTTGGACTCGTCACTGGAGTCCACCCTGTGACGCCTTCCAGACGCGACGCGTGCGATCTGTCGTCAAGACCGTCCACGCTAATGGTCTGCTCTCACTGTGAGAATTTGAGTCTCACATCATGCCACAAAATCCAGCCACCTTAATTTGGGTGCAGGCAACCCAAATATTTATAAAAGAAACAGATACGTTTCAGAGGACACGTTTTTGCTGCACTGTTGTTTTATTTGTGTTTTGGTTTGTTTTTCACCACTGTGGCCCCAGGCTCCTCTGTGAAGGAGCTTAACATCAGCGTCAGACAGAAGAAAAGCACACAGCCTGCCAATGTTTAAGGCATCATTACGATCAGCACCAGCCATCAGTCAACTAATACCGCCTTTCCCCCCCCCCCCATTTGAGTCGCATCATAAGGCGGCAGTGCACCTAGCAGGCCTGCAGGTGGCGACACCTGCTCTGCATCTCCTCCCAGACTGAAAAGTTTACTGGCCAGTGTGCAACTGCACTTCAAACTTGACACGATTACACCACTTTAAATTCATTCAGATTGACTATTTTTATGTGCATGATGATGATCTAGCAAAGAAGCCAGCAAAGACTGTAGCAGAAAAAAAAAAAAGTGCATCTGGGGAAAAAATACATATATAAGTAATGAGACCACAAAAAGAAGTGAAAAAGACCTAATATACTAATCATTGGACAGAACTTACATTGATTCCATGTTTACTGTCATGTCCTTCTGCATGTTCTGTTTAATAATTACGCTTTTACCTCCACACAAGTTCTTGCTCTGACTCCATAATACCTTCACGGTCATTCGTAGCACAAAAATCTCTCGGTGCTGTACTAAGTTCAAACAAAAATGCCTTACTTTTTTTTTTTTTAACAAATGTTCTTTGATTCTTGGTCTCAAAGGCTGTAAACACAGAGGGCTCCGAGTCGACTTTCTTTCCAAAGTGTTTGAGGAGAAGTGTCGGCAGTTCATCGATACCAATACTGCGTGAATGAAGAGAATGAGTGAATAAGTTGGATTTGTTGCATACATGGCCCATTGAAGAGAAGTTGGCGAAAATACGAAAAGGCCACTATAGTATATATAGAATATGCTTGCTGTTCCAAGTCAAATGTGGAGTGTTTGAGAGAAAGAAGTTAGAGGTTTGTTGTACCTTATACCTCATCCCATCCTGTAACAGTCTGTGATCACACACTGTTTTGATTATCTGAAATTTTAGAGGGGAGTTTGGAAACAGTGTATATGCTGCTTTGTTTATATGTATTATTATAACTGATGTGGAGGTTAAATGTATTCAAATACATGGGGTTTAAAGATAATGTAAGAAGACTATTGTATATTGTTTTGAAACCTCACAGCTGCCTTTGATAGGTTGGGCGGACAAGCAGTTGAGTCATGTAGCCCAGCACAGCTTCAATCCAATGTCAGTGTTTTTGTCACGGATTCTATGCAACATTCATCGGGATCTTCAGTGGAAGCCAAAAGCTTGAATGTGCACTGAGAGCGCGAAAGAGACGTGCAGCATGGAAGCGCGTCACATTCGCATCGCGTGTGTTTGTCTGAGCCCTTGTAAGCACAAAAGACACTTGAGAGATCTTGTTCAAGCATTTAAGTAGTGTGTCAGTTGTTTTTCTTCTTTTTTTTTTTCTTTTTTTTTTACTTACAAGCTCAATGAATGTTTAGCCTACTTTGCTATGTAACATACTGTAACTTTGGAAATAGTTCATGATATTTCAGCATTTTGGACTACACTTTTCTAGCTGATTTGTTACAGTACTTGAAAAGGAGTATTTTGTGTACAGTCTCTTTACATCTGAGCACGTTGGTGCTTTTTGTCATCTCTGAGATTCTGATATCACTGTTCTAGTCTTAAGTTATTGTGGTTCAATTAAAAAATGATTATTTATGGTTGGATTCGGTATCTCTGTTTACTTTTTTTTAACGACACAGACACTCAATTGTATACTGAACATGTTTATTTGGTATTTGTACAAAAAGTGAAATGAACATATATACACCACATAATACAACATGTATTAAACAAATTCATATAAATTATTAATGAAATAGCTACATCTTTTTCAATAAACAACTCTATTTAAGGTGAAGGTAACTTGAACTCAATATTCTTGGCATAAAATTCCATACAAAATTGTACAAAACGCTGTACATTTGAACGAAGCTGTGCAAAAACAGCAAATGTATTTCAGAAGCAGATCCTGTCCAGTTCGGGTGCGCTGCCTTGAAACTTTTTTTTTTTTTTTTTTTTAACTGAAAACTAACTTAAGTGGCGTCGTGAGCTAGGACGGTATCCTCTTCGGAATGTTTTTTTGTTTGTTTTTGTTTTTTTTCCTTCAGTCTTTCGAGTGTGAAGCGGCCTTCTACGACACGGTTATCTCCTCTTCGTCTGACTCCGAGAAGTCCGAGTGCTTGATGGAGAGCGAAGGAGAGGAGATACCGCAGGAGCCCGGCGTCGTCTGCCTGCCGAAAGCCTCCTCCTCGTCCTCGTCGTCGTCTTCGGACTTCTTGCCCACATCGCTGAGGTCCGGGTGCGGGTTGGCCTTGGTGGGCAGCGTCTGCTCGCGGCAGCCGCCGGAGGAGAGCAGCTCGCGCTCCTTCGAGTTCCGCCACTTCATCCGCCTGTTCTGGAACCAAATCTTCACCTTGAGGCAAAAAGTTCAGTTGTATTTAACTTATTAAGTTCAACGTATTTGCGAAATAACTGATTGTATTTTAACATTTTTACGTAGGCCTACAATTTCTATCTAACTTTTATGTACATTACTAATGACATTATTAAGTAGACGTTTTTTTGTGTGTGTTAACGTTCAAACTGTGCATAAAGTTACTGACTTCCAATAATATTAAATATCCTTTTCAGGAATACCTTTTTTTTTTTTTTAGGAACACTGATGCCTACTACATTACTGTACCACACTTGCAATGACGGTCATAAATGGTGGTGTGAAAGCTTTGACAACCACTAACGTAGACCATTGTTACATAGATTTCAGAGTGGCAATGCTCCAACAGACCGGTCAAATCATCAACAAAATACATTGGTATAGGTTCATTTAAAATGGTTTGTTTATTATTTACAAATTGAATGTGTAAGTATATATATATATATATATAGTTTTCGGTGTACTTGTTGAACCGTTTAAATGCAGCACTTTTTGCAGACTGATTTTCTGCATCTTCGCATCGGAGTCACTTTTGAAAAGTTTCCAAACAAATGTCAAAAGGAGCTACGTTTGCTGTTCTGTGCTTTTGGGGGAAATGAAAGACCTTGCGAAAGTGCAGCAACAAAAGTGCTAAGATGGTATGGGCAGCGAAGTACCTCGAATTTGTACGTCAGTAAAGTCTAATTATGACTTATTATTATAGATCCTAAATGTCAAACAATCAAGTGCGTCGTATAGCCGTGGTTGCATGATGTGATTTTGGTCTTTACCTGTGAGTCTTTCAGGCCGAGTTTGGAGGCCAGCTTCTTCCTGTCGGGCTTGCTGATGTACTTCTGTTTTTGGAACATCTTCTCCAACGCTTTGCGCTGCACGTCGGAGAAGACGGCCCTCCGGAGCATCCCTCTGCGGGGCTTCCCTCGGGCGGCCAGCGGCCAGGAGAAGGTCCCCGGGATTGGCACGGGAGAAGAAGCTGCGGGGAGAAGACGATACAAACGAAAAGGTAAAGACCAAATGTGATCATAATGTCACGACAAAACCAAGGCGTCGCCACTGGCTCTCCGTTTTTTTTTTTTTTGGGGGGGGGGGGGGTGAAATGGCACGAGGTGACTAATTAGCACATCGGGAGCATTGGTATGGAAACGAGGCAGCCTTTCCTTGAAGGAGGCCTGCGTGGGCGGATAGAGGAGTTAATAAAGCGTGAACGGTAATTGTGTAGTAATGAACTAACTCAGAAAAGACTCTGGACAGGCGGCGAAGGCCATATATTACGGCCACAAAGGGACATTTACACTTTCAAGCTAAACACAAGCGCATACCAGAATGCTGATGCCCAAAAAGGGGGGAATGAAGCTTTTTTTTTTTTTTTTTTTTTTTTCCTCCCCCTTCTTCTTGGTGCCCTCAAATCATTTTCATTAAATGAACACGAAAAGCTATTGAGGACGCTGAGTTTCTTTGTTGGCCCCATTCAGCCGAGCCCATAAAAGGGACTCCGTCGCCATTATGATTAGTTTGAATGAAAGACTTTTATAGACTTTTCTAAGAGATTATTCTTCATTTCACCTCGCCATTGGCTCGCTAGAGGGCCAAAGAAAGAGAGAGAGGGGGGGGGGGGGCGGGGGTTGAAGCAAAAACATCCTCAGATGGGACATTTTCGAAGCACTTTTTGGAAACACAAGCACCGTGAAGACACGTTGCTTCGGATTTGGGGCCATGCACACCTGACCGCTAATGACACAGGTGTCAAACTTAAGGCCAGGGGGCCACATCCGGCCCTCCGCATATGGGCCCCGCCAAAAGCAAATCATGTGGCCACTTCGGGTTTCAAAAGTGGACCAAATATCACAAATTGACTTCATGTCACAATCAAATCAAGCATTTTTGTTCCCAAGCCCTCTTTCCAAACACATGGAAACAACGGAAACCGATGTGGCCCCTCGACAAAAATGACTTTGACACCCCTGCTCTATGTGGTCTTGTGAGAATATAGAAATGTCTCAATGGCGCCTAATGGGGAAATTAGTGCATGACTGGTAAAAGTCACTCTCCAGGGTGGGGACTAACCAAATTGGTCACAGTGGCGAAAAAACCTTTGTTGGCAGCCATTGCGGCTCGGTGGCCCCCCGGACTCTGTGGGAAAAAAATGCCCCCCCCCCCCCAAAAAAAAAAAAAAAAAAAAAACGCCCCTCAGTGGGAAGCTGGGGGGCTGTAACTGGCCACCCCGCCTCTAATTTGAGCGTGACGATTTGGGATAATTGGTTAATTAGGAGGTGGGTGGGTCTGGGCCAGAGGCCATTAAAGAAGCACACATTTTTTTTTCCTTCTTCTTCTCTCACTGTTTCTATTTTGGGGAGAAGGTGGGGGTGGGGGTGGGGGTGTGGGTGAGATCATATTTGTACCTGCGTGTAAATAAGGCGTCCTGAACATGGGCTGGAAGGTTCCGTCAAAGCAGGGGACGTGGAAGCTCTTGGAGTGCATGCTGGTGACCGGCGGGGGGGACGCCGCTGCAAAGGGACGCGACACAAGTTAGAATCAGGCTGACGCGACGCGACGCGATGCGACGCGATTTGGTCTACTCACGTGTCTTTGGGGTCGGTGCAAGGATGGCGCTCACTCCGAACTTGAGGAAAGTGGGATCTTTGCTGCTCGACGTTTTGGGCAAGCCTCGATCCACGCACACGTCGGCGAACGATATCGTGGTGGTCGCGGCGGCGGCGGCGGCGGTGGGCGGTGTCCGGTTTAGGAAGGCGGCGGGGTGGCTTATCCGTAGTAGGTCCTCCACGAGGAAGCTGGAGTGGGTGGGCAAGGCCGTGGGCAAGCTGTGGTGCAGATGCGGCAGAGCGGCGGCCGCGGGCCGGTAGAGGCCGGGATAGAGGGCGGGGGGCGCGATGACGCTTGGGATCATCATGGTCCCGACTTGGAAGCCTGCCTGAGGAATACTCCGCGTGTTTTAGCGAGGGGAGAATGTGGTGGAGTGTCTGCAAAGTCCTCTGTGGTCTCCTCGCTGTGGGCACGGGAGCTTTATAGCAGCGCCCCCGCCCCGACCCCCCCGACGCCCACCCCTCTGGGCCTGACAGGCTCCACAATGGAGCCAAACAAAGTTCTCCTCACGGGCCGCTTTCATGGCCCGTTGCGATTGGCCGGAGCCGCAATTTATGATTGCATTCGACTTCATAAGCAAGCGACACACAATGTGGCCTGCAGCACAAAGGAGGGCCACTCATCACTTTTGCATATGGACCACTTTTCTTTTTCACCGGATTGTGTCGGGCCGAGGCGAGCTGCCTAATTAAAGACCAATCTTTACATATTGTCTCATTGTGTGAGCTTTTCATTCGTGTATTTTCCCTCAATCCATTCACTTCGTATACTGAAAAATGGGCGGCAGCAAATATGCTGCCCGATGAGCTATTATTAAAAACAAGGAGAAAAGAACAACATTCGTTTCTCCCACGGACGCATGGTTGATAACATTTAAGAATACACTTGTTCCTTGCAATCTGTTTTTGCATTTCAAAACAAAACAAACAAAAATCCCCATGCCTGCTCTCTATTATGCCGTGACGCTGAAATGCAAATGGATTTTTCGGGTTTCACGGGATCTTCAACACTCAATCTGGGGCCCTCGTCATGGAATAATGTCTTAACGGGATTGTCGCTATCAAAACGCTTTAACAGATGTGTTAAATATCACTTTGTGCACAGGCGCGGCTCGCCTCGGCGCGCACAACAGGAGAAGTGTGCGCTCGTGATCCTGTTAGGAGCATGAACTTTAACTGTCAGCCTCAGCTGCGCAGGAGGCGCCCCGCGACCGGCCTTTCTCTGCCTCCCTCTCCCCGCTTCCAACACACACACACACAGAGAGAGAGAGAGAGAGAGAGAGAGAGAGAGAGAGAGAGAGAGAAAAAGCCCTATTTCTAAAGACGGTTTTGTTCTGCTATTTTAACCGACTGAATAAAAGTGCATCTGTGATTTGATTTAAAACGCATTCATACGAGCGGACGCCGAGCGCTCAAATAAAACTCTTATTAGTGCCACTCGGAGCCTGATCGTCGTGTTCTGTCCGGCAAACCTGTTCACGCACAGAATGCTTTGTACGCACACAAAAAAAAACCCACAATGAAATAAAACACACGTTTTCAAAATTGAAACGTACATTTTAAACACCTTTTTTTTTTTTTTTTTTTTTACAAGTGTATTCATTTAGTTCATTTTCAAATTCTAAATCCCAAAGCAGAAAGGTCAATAAAGCTATTTCAGTTCAACATCTGAAGCATTTGGAAAAACCCAGAAGGGTTTACATTTAATTCTATAATTCTTCCCAAATTGGAACTTTGTTTTACACGCGCAAATATAGCTACTGTGTGTGTGTGTGTGTGTGTGTGTGTGTGTGTGTGTGTGTGTAAAACATAGGTTTCGATTGAAAAAAATGAAATAAGAAAAAGATATGAAATTCAAATAAAAGGTTATTTTGTTATTTATAATGAAAGGTCTGTCAATAAATAAGAACAGTTTTTTTTTTTTTTTTTTTTTTGGGACATCCAGGTTTTAAATATTTTTGGAATAACTCAAACTTGATCGGTCCACTTGACAGTGAGAATGACATTTGGGGCTCAAAGCAGTAACCGGCCGCTGGGAGCAACTCCAATAGTGACACAGTGTCATCATTCAGCGGCCCCCCCCTCGTGAAGTGATCCTTTGCACGTCGCTCAACGCCCATCTTGCGCTCGTGCACGCGCAACACGCGCACACGTCACCCAGACACCTCCGAGAAGCGAGGAGGCCTTCAAAGGTTCTTTTTTTTTTTTTTTTTTTTTTTATTAGCTCATATTCCTTTACTTGTCTCCCCCCCTAAATCCTCCTTTTGTACGAGCTAAGCAGATGGTTAGCAGGAAGCATGGGCGGCCCGGCCTGACCGAGACGAATTTCTATGAGCTTTGCTGGCTCGCCTCGTCCAAACTGCTCTTAAAACAGCTGCCCGAGGCTCAATTAGCGCCATTAAAAGCACATCGAGGACATATTAACAACACTCGCGGCCCCACCGAGCCCACCCTTCTTAACGCACTCGCACTCCCACACAATTGCTCGTCTTCATCTTCATCTCATTTGTTGTCCACTCCGTCCCATATCAGCACACCCGCGCATTGATGTGAGAAAATATGTTAAACGCTCATTTGCGTGCATCACGTGATCTCATATCAATTACATTTGGGCCTATAGGACGTTCGTGGTCCGTTTTATACTCTGCACCCGCCTGCTTCGTTAGCTACAAATGTGATTTGAAGTGTGACGTGATGCAATTCGAAACATGCAACAACCGAACAATTATACAGTAGTAATAACGACACGGGTAATTGTTAAATTCATATCTTCAATATTAATATAATTTTTAGTGTGGATTCATGAGTTGTTCCCCTCACCTTCCTCGAATAGAATCACCGTGGCGTCTATTTTAACATTCCACTCCACAATCAATATAAATATTGTCATTTTTGTACGGTACGGTACACCACGTTCAAATGGCTGACGTCATCATCCCTGAACCAGTCTAATTTCGGCCTGATGAACGTTATTGAGAACTTCTGGGGCCTGTGAACGGTCTAACAAAAGTTAAATTTTCATTCAATAGAGCCAGCTTTTGGTAGGGACATCCAGGACAAAACCCTTCTGGACACACTGTATACATTTTTTTGTATTTTTTAAATCAGTTTATTTGAAAGGGGACAATGCAATTTCATAAAACACATGAAATACACATGGTTAAAAAAAACCTGCGCGAGGTGTGTTCAAGGATACTCCGTAAATGGGAGAGAATGGGTTCTTTATTTGGAAAATTATCATTTGCATGAGAATGCTTTATTAAAAACAAGAAAAAAAGAAAAAAGTACACTGATCACGCTATGATAATATGGAATTTTATTTTCTAATATAAGACTAGATAAGATAAAATATTTTGTTAATATAGTATGCCAGAGCCACGAGGAATGCAAAGTTATCAATGCCCTTTCACCATCCCTCCTGTCATACTGTGTTGTGTGTTTTTGTCTGCAGATTAAAGACAAAAGTCCAGTTCTTGTTTTAATTCCTCATTTAAAAAACACAATTCAAGCAACAAGTTTGTCCTCAAGTTTTTGAGATTGTAGGGTGAAAGTTGCAGCTGGCTACTTAGTGGACTGAATGGGGGGGCAACAATGGGAAAATGAAATGCTAGTATTTTGAGGGTAATAGCCCGTCAGCAACATATAGCGGAGAAAAAAAAAGAATTATGAACTACTTAATTTTTGGGACAGTGAACTTAGTTCAAAATTTCGAATTATGAACTGTGAACTGAAATAGTTCATTTGACTGAACTGAAAATTGAACTAGTTAACATAGAACAGTGGTAACAAACCTTTTCAAGTGCAAGATCATTTTTTACTTTATTATTATTATTATATTATTATTATTTTTGATTTTTGTGCAGAATGTAAGCTTAGATCTACCACTACAAGGTCGTCTGAAAAACAATGCCCAACAAGGACATGAAATAGGGCTACTGGTATTTCCCTTCAATGCTGTAACTTTCAGTTCAAATTAGTAGCATTCAGAAGCATGCTCAAAAGCAGATATGAAAAAACATACAGTACACATGACACACACAGTGGAAATTTATCTCCACTCACGAGTGACCAGATCGATTCCTCACCTCAAGCTCTGTCTAGTTTCAATTCAACATCCCTTTGAAGTTCAATAATCTCCATGTCCAACACTAATGTAATGCAGGAGCATTTTCCCTGGCAGCTCTTCTGTCAATGATGTAGAAGGGTTAGATACAAAACCAACTAATTAACTCACGCTTTGTACTTCCACAAATCTATGGTCAAAATTATGTTACTTATTGGTTCAGATGGGGCGGCACGGTGGGCGACTGGTTAGAGCGTCAGCCTCACAGTTCTGAGGACTTGGGTTCAATCCCCGGCCCCGCCTGTGTGGAGTTTGCATGTTCTCCCTGTGCCTGCGTTGGTTTTCTCCGGGCACTCCGGTTTCCTCCCACATCCCAAAAAACATGCATTAATTGGAGACTCTAAATTGCCCGTAGGCATGACTGTGAGTGGGCATGGTTGTTTGTTTCTATGTGCCCTGGGATTGGCTGGGATAGGCTCCAGCACGCCCGCGACCCTCGTGAGGAGAAGCGGCTCAGAAAATGGATGGATGGTTCAGATGGGCACAGTTTTGTCATTGCCCAAACTTGGATGTTTCAGCCCACTTCTAACTTGAGAAAACACCTTGCGGTAAGTTTGAGATCCCCCTCTCAAAAAGCTAAAAAAATATGTCAGTTGAGTTGTACAAATTTTAGGTCACATTAATGGTGGAACAAGTTTGTAAATTATTTTTTGGGTCAAAATTCTTTTGCAACACAGAAACCTGGCATATGAACAGGGGTGTGTAGACCTTTTACATCCAGTGCAGCCTCATTCTTGTTTTTGCAGTCTGCCCTGGTGAGCCTACAGTATTGTGCCGTTTAACAAGTGGAAACAGTAAAGTATGTGCCCATTTCTTGGAGCTGAATTTGCCTTAATTTGTTATTTTACAAATATTTTATTTTATAAAATTGTATTTATGATTTAGATAAAGTGATATTGTTTAGCAATATCTGAATGTACACATTCATATTTTATGTAGTTATTTTTATTTGATTTGATGTTCATACTTAAAAAATAAAGTTACTCACTATAAGTGACTCAGTACTTGAATAGCTTATTTTCACTGAGTACTTTCTTACTTCGATTTGATGACGTTAAGAGAAATTTGTTTTCCTATTCCTGATGGAAATAAAAAGTCTTCACTTTCTTTTTTTTTTTTTTTGCCGGAGCTGTGGATCCGACTTCTACTGTGAAGTTTTCAGGCACACTAGCAGCTTAACCTTTTGCTTTTCAAAATAAAATGAAGGAATGACTGTATAAGATAATATGGCAATTCATGATTTGGTGATCCAATTGGATGAAGAACGTGATCGTAAACGTACAAACAAAAAGTATTTTAAAAAATGAGATAAAAAAAATCATAATATGACTTTTTGTGTTTTTTTTTCTTTAAATTAAGCAATAATTTTATTTTGAAAATGACATGAAGGTGTACCTTTCTGCCGCGTGGTCTCACCTGCCTTAGAAAATGAACTTTCCCAACACTGCAGGTGAGTGTAGGCCTCCCGCACTGTGTAAATGATCCCTTACTGTAATATATAGTTACACTTTTAGCTTTGCTTAGAAAAGAAGAAGAGTCGTCACCAGGGTGATAGTTGATTGGTTGTCAATATTTTCAATCAGACGGCCGTCACGGCTGCATTCTTTTGCAGAAAGGGGCGACGTCAGGTCCAGTTTAGTAAATAGATGAACTCCACCATTGTGTTGTCTGTGTTTCTGCTGCGTTAAGTGAAAAGGGGGCTGAGTAAATGTTACCCATGCATGAGAGCCTCTCCATGGGTCGTCCCATTGTGCCGTGAGTCCGACAGGTGGTTACTGTTTCTTATTCGCTCATTATTGGCGACGTGGGCTCAGCGAGTAGCGGGAACTCCCCGTCTTTTCAGCTCGCGACAGATTGTGCTGACTGCTTGCACCTTGATGTGACACAAGTCACCGTGTGCAGCCATTCAGGCTCATAGAGTTGGTACACTACCGAACACAGCAGCAGTGCCAGGCATATAGGCAACAGCCCGACAAGGTTTTCACAGGTAACACCTTCGAAAATGGCATCTTGTTCATGGATACTGCCAGTGCCCTACTAATATAGCAGATTATTAGAGTAAATGACATTTTTTTCCTTTTTGTTTTTAAAGAAAATGTATTGGTGATATAATGCAATGAAGGGTCAATTACACTATGATGCACCTTTGGTGTCCTCATCAGAATCACTCAGTCATGATGAAAATGTAGCAGAAGAATGAAACAGCCAAACATTTGCCCATATACAATAAGGCTGGTAAAGTGTGCTTCCTTAATTTTATACCATTTTTTTTCATTCAATGTATGTAATTTGGGCTTGTCCCCCACACTGCTCTGCTAAATACAATATTGCCCACAAGTTATTTGATGAAATGAGTCATTTTTATCATGCATATTCTACTTTCAGGACTGGTTAGCACATCTGCCTCACAATTCTGAGGACGCGGGTTCAAATCCGGCCTGCTCTGGGTGGAGTTTGCAAGTCAGCTGGGATAGGCTCCAGCACGCCCGCGACCCGTACGGAAAATGAATGAATGAATATTCCACTTTCATGATCATATCGAACATTTTACGTGTCTCTGAAATTGCTGTCCACTCTGTCATCTTGGGGTTAGTGCCCCTTTAAGAAAACCTCTGGTCTCATGTTATCAGTGACATTCTGAAGAACATTTTGTCTTTCTTCAATGGAGACTGAAACAGTGGCATTTCCATAATTGTCACTGCACCAGATTATCGCACTATTTGTCACTTCAAACTACTCTAAATTGCTTGAGGACTCTGCAACATGTGCACAATTGTCATTGTATCGGCATTATTACTTTATTGATCACCTTGTATTGCTCAATAATTCTCCGTAGTGTGTTTTTATGTCCTAAAAGTATATTTTGTCACAGTGGCTGTCTGTTGTTGTACTAGAGCGGCTCCAACTACCCGAGACAAATTCCTTGTGTGTTTTTGACATACTTGGCAAATAAGGATGATTCTGATTCTGGTTTTACAAAGTTCCCAGCTCCTGCAACCTTTGGAAACACCCGGGAAACATCGCCGCATATCTGGAAGTGTTTCTTCTTCTTCGGTTTTGCTAGCTCACATGAGATTTCTGGCTCGGAGGACTTGTTTGTCGATCTGTGGGAGAACAGAATCTTTATGTAGTTGGTGTTATGTTTTTGAGAGCACACTACACACAATATGACCAAAACTGTTTAATTATTATGTTATCTTTATGTGTGGGGTCTGTTACAGGAAAAAAAAGCTTTTAAAAATACTTGTGTGTGTTCCAGGCCTTATAAGACATAAGATAGTCTGCCCTTTAGCGTTCTTGGTCAGGAAGGGGCAAAATCACGGCAAAAACAGCCCCATTATCTTTAGGTGTGTATCGGGCCTTATAGTTGTTAGAAAATAATACATTCTGGAGGATACGGTGTTTGCGGCTGAGTTGTGGATAATAATTCTGACCAAGCGGGTGGAGTTCTCTCCATACATCCATTACATCCAATTCTGACACCATCCATCCATCCACACATTTGATTGACATTTTCAGATCGGTATGAAGTTAACAGTATGTATTATTGCAGTTCACTGCATCCTACTGATTTGTTTAAACTATTCTGCCCTTCACCAAATAAAGTAAACCAAACTATTAAATACACCCCAGGTCTGCACCATTGCAAATTAAATAAAATTTAAGTATTATCAATAGTGTGCAATGTGCAGTATATACAGTACATCAAACCACCCAGTTCTATTTATTATTTTTACCATTATCATACTTTCCAAATATCCAACTGCTCATGAGAATTACCCCAAAAACTTTAAGCATTAAATTGTCTGTCTCTATTTTCCCACATTGACATCAACATTAGTTGTTGCGACTTAATTTGGCACAGAGATAAAGATGCTGCTGCTGCTGCCATGAGAAGTTAACCAAACATCTATTTCAGAACATTCCATTTGTCCCCCTGGTTTCACCTTAACATGGATTCCCACTCGGGGTGTTTTGGCCGCAGCTTCACCTCGCTTCATCGGCAGCGCCAAAGGTCTCGACGGCATCTGGTGCAAAAGCCCCTCACGACACGAGTGAATTAGCAGAGCCCCAAGACTCACAGGCACAGTGACAAGCATTAAATCGATATTAACTTTGTATTAAACATGCTGCCTCCCTCCCTTGCTCCCCAAATGGACCGGTGCCATGTCAGTGCACAAAGCGCTCTGTATGAACTCACGCTGCACCTGTTCTCGCTGACTTGGCCAAGGGAGTTTAACTTCTTTCAATTCTTTCCTTTCGCTTTTAGGAGACTGTGGACTTGTGGGAATCTTACTTCCCTGTCTTAAAGTATATTATCAGAATAGATGTTGAGTGGTGTCGTAATCTGTAAGCGCATGTTGCTACAGTTTGCATATCATGTTCCCATCTCAGAGGGAGACCACAACCCTCTGTATTCACACATCCACCCTCATTAGCATAATCTGACAACCAAAACCGTTGTCCATGACCATGTATGCAGAGTTAATTACTCATTAATACCAGACAAAACAGAGGGGTGCAGAGGAAGCATAGTTGTCCTCTGACTCCAAATTCTTGCTTGTGAAGTGAGAGGCAGGTGGAACATCCTCCTGCAGCTCATTGAACCCCACCTTCAAATATTACAATTCATGGAATGCAATATAAATATTGAAATCCCCTAATGTCATCAGCTCAGGAGTACTCCGAGTCAGGTGTGCTGAAGTTAAAGCAAGGCTTCTAGTTATAACAATAACTAGTGATGTTCCAAGTTCCTTGTGAGGGGCCTCGATGAGCGTTGGACCCCCCAACACACACACACACACACGCACACGCACACGCACACACACACACACACACACACACACACACTCAGAATTTGTCACAGTGACACAGTGTGAATCAATTGCAAATGTGTCCCTCTGCAAGTTTAATCTCATCTCTACATTAGTTTCACGGATGCATGACGATTTGCAAGGAGCACCCCCTCTCAGCACCTGCGGGCAGTCTTTTGGGCTCTAGCGTCATGTAAACACCCGCTGCCTCGACGGGTGCCCCGTCTGAGCACCCAAGCGTCACTACGCAGCACGTTAAAGAAGCCCGGCCTGTGTGGTTGTCAACACTGGTTTATTTTAGGAGTCCTGTGGTGACATTAGCCACCACTCTCCTCAGGCCAACCTGCAGCATGTTTTTGATATAGATATATCTGAGTAATATGGATGGAACAGGCCTGAGACAGGGATCAGGAGGCCGCCGCATGCAGCTGCCTAATACTGTCTTTGTTAGCTGGTGATGTTTGAAAGATGTTTTAATATGCTTGTGTGGAGGACTCTCTGATTCTTTAGTTGTGTATGTGTGCCATTGATTGTGAGTGAGGAGGGCCAAAGCCCTAAAAATCAGCAAACCCAGCGCTTGTATTTGCATTTTTCGGAGAACAAAACAAACTTTCACAGAAAATGTTCGTTTCTTTTTTACCAGGGCTGAAGGAGTGTGTGTGCGCACACGTGCGTGCATGTGTGGGTTCGGGGCATTTGAAGAAGGAGGTATGAATGGGGAAAGAAGGAGCTTGGGTGGAGGAGGGGATGCTTGACGGACTTCACTGCCTGTTGGCCCTGCAGCATTGATGCCGTGTTGGCCATATAATCGGATTGCCAGTGGGTGAAAGTGAGCCCGGGTGCTTATGTCAGTTTGCGTCTCGTCAAGCTGAATAATACGCATGGCCAGGGAGTGAAGCGGACGCTCGCCATTGAGCCTTCTCAGTACTTGTGGCTAAGCATTCCTAAAAGAGAGAAAAAGCCTCATTGGATTCATATATAATTCTCACTCAAGCGTTTTGATGCATTTGCATAACAGCAGGAAAGCAATGATCTTTTCAGGGCTACTGCTGCTCCTGCTGCACAAGTGTCTGTTTGCATGTGCTGCTGTGTGTGTGCGTGCGTGCGAGCGTGTGTGTGCGCGCGCGCGTGCGTCCGTGTTCGAAAGGGTCCTAGTTGAACATAAAAAGGGCTGGATACAGTTCTTGCACTTGGCTTCTCGCGTTTAATTGAAGATCCACAGCAAAACACAACATTTGGCTTATTTCCATGTACAGTATACATTCTTCCTTCATGCAGGCAAAGGGTTGCAATAGGTGACCCTTAACCTGGAGTTGGCTTTTGTACAACTAAAAGAAGTGTGTAGAGCAACTAAAACATTTATGAATAAGCATTTAACAGCATTTAATTTTAATGATTCATACAAACAATTTCCTTTCTGATACAATACTCAAATTACAGTCCCTCAAATGACTTAAGTATCAAAATTATCAATATTTAATTTTGAGAATCAATCTTCTGGTATCAGACAGAAGCGGGACCAAGACATTGCTTTGCAAGTCACAAGTCCCGAGTCAAGTCGCAATTCCTACACCTTGAGTTTCGAGTCCTTTAGAGTCATTTTATCAACAAAATAAAAATACATTTTAATATATATATACTATAATATTTATCTATTTAATATATTTTAAATTCCATATTTATCAAAACAAATTTGATAAACAAGTGCATTGAACCTTTATAAGAAAACTCAAAATTGTTCCACCTTCAAAGCTGATCGTCAAGGGGGGGCTTAGTTTATTGCCCTTTCAAAACCGAACTATAGTACGTTTTCAGTCATTCTCTGAAAATGCTATGCTGTGACTTACTTTTTCTCACTTTATTTCTGAAGCGACATAAAACAGACCTGTCACAAATAAGTATTTTCATCCAGTAGTGCTGCAATTAGTAATCGAGTATTCTACTGACTAGTCTATCGCAATAATAAACAATAAGGATAAAATGTATTTTTGCTTGGTTAAAGAGCAATTATGAATACACAAAATAAAATGAGACATTTCACTTACTATTGAAAGACCAATTGGTTTCCTCTTTTAGATAATCAACAGTATTTTTCGGAAATCCACATTGTGCATACAGCAGGAAACTGCATTTTCTTCTCTACAAACATTTCTAGTGAGGCAATTGCAAACACAAATGTAAATAGGCATTTATTGTGAGTATTAAAAACATAAGGCAATTTAAAAAAAAGAGGAAGAGTTTGTCATCTTGTTATAAGGGCACAATTTAATCCAGGTGGTATCTCAGGTGGAACATTAGGAGGTCCTACGTAAAAATATTACTTCAAAAGGAGGCGAAGAAGAAAAGGATACGAAGAAGAGTCAGAGTCAAGAATGTAGTTTCATGTCAAATAGATGCTCGCTGTGTGCTGAGTGATCGGTAAATAAAGGGAATAAAAAAAGAAAAACAAGACTGATTCTTGAGAACACGACACCAACTAAACCAGAATGTAATGAACAGAGAGCGCACGGGCAGCCCGCTGTGTAACTATTTGCGTGATTGCTCACAAAGCTAGCTGCTAATGCCAATAAAATCAAGCATACAGTACGTATAACGTGCAGCCACACGATTTCTACAATGCAGTTGTGCACAATTTTTATTAACGTTTATTAACTTATTGTTACGTAAATTGTCATCGTGGTTTCTGTGTATGTTAACAGTTGTTCTTGGCATTTATTGACATTTATTGATGATTTATCTTGTACTGTTTTTTTTTTTTTTTTTTTTTTTAAACCATTACTGTTTGTAGTGTGAGAAAGAATGACCTCTTGGTCAATTCCTTTACAAGAGCGTGTCCATCAGGGAGTTATCTGTCCAAAGAGGAAAACAACTAACTATAGCAATAATAACGTGGTACACTTTGACCTGATAAATAATCCTCAGCATTATGTTGTCACATTTCATATTTTTCTGCATTATAACAATAAGTGGCCGGAGAAAGAGAAGCTACCAATTTAGATTTTTCGGCGCTTTTGTTCAAAGTAGCAAGTGTTTTCAAATCAATCGCTTCAAGATCAAGTGAAGTCACGAGTCATTGCTGTTCAAGTCCAAGTCGAGTTGCAAGTCTTGTGACATAATGTCTAGTCTAAAGTCATCAAATTCATGACTCAAGTCTGACTGGATTCCAAGTCATGTGACTGCAGTCCACGCCTCTGGTATCAGAGCCATCGACATTTGAGACAGTATCGACCACGCGAGTGACTTTGCTCCAACCGGCGTCTCGTCACAGCACACTCGGTGCTGTCTTTGTTTATATTTATGTGTATTTTCGCTTGGAACCACCACTCCATGTTGGGAAAAGCCTACGTACAGTCATCAGGATCTTCTGAGTTGAAGATTACACTGCGAAAAGACTATTACAGAAGCCAACCAAAGCTGCAGCACCGAACACAACGAGTCCCCCCTCCCCATGCGAAACCTAACTCCATTAACTCCTTTGTCCACAATTATGCAGTTTTAAAGTTATGTAAATTATCTCTGTGAAAAAAAATCTGGGCATGTATGCAACTGGTAAGTCTTATGTCCACCATTAATATTTGACATTGTCAGAGTCCCACTTCACTTCATACTGCCACGAAACTCATACTGTAAACCCATAAATTCCTTATTAAAATAATTTTGAAAAAGTTCCAACAAAAGTATTTAGTTGTAATTTTATGTACAGTACTGCATGAAAACAACTACATTGTTACAAAAAAAAACAGTTTGCCAACAAATAAACTTTTTATATTCAATTCATGTCCCCCCCCCCCCTTTAATCCAACCCCCTTTTGTATGATGATATTAATCTAAAGTTATGCTGCTGTTACGTTAATTTAAGTAGGGCATTTATGAAAAGTCAGAAAATAGAATACCGGTACATGGAATACATGTCAACACACGTATACCTGTTGTCATGCCTTGCTTTTACCTGAACATGTTTCCATTCTGTCTTTTAAAATTATATAAAAGAAATTCCACTGTTTGTTGCAGACAAACTTCATATTCACACTAAAATATTTTGCCCATATAACTCGAGTCATGCTTTGCGATTGGCTAGCTGTGTGGAGTTTGCATGTTCTCCCCATGCCTGGGCGTGTTTTCTCCGGGCACTCCGGTTTCCTCCCACATCCAAAAAACATGCGTGGGAGGTTGATTGAGGACTCTAAATTGCCCGTAAGTGTGAATGTGAGTGCGAATGGTTGCTTGTTTCTGAAGAAAGAGACAGCCACATCATCCCACATGAGGTAGGGGCTTGGAGATTAATTTCCATTATATATGTGTATATGTGCCCTGCGATTGGCTGGCGACCAGTTCAGGGTGTACCCCGCCTCCTGCCCGATGATAGCTGGAATAGGCTCCAGCAGCCCGCGACCCTAGTGAGGATAAGCGGTAAAGAAAATTGATGGATGGATGGATATTTTTCAACATTCATTTTTCCAGATTTTTTTTTTGCGACATGGCTAAAATGGTGCCCTGTGACATATTTGGTCGTCTAGCATGAGCAGACCCTCCCCTACTACTGTATATAAGAACTTGAGCTGTTCAGTGGCATATTTGGGTGACCAGGCGGGAGTCACATTATGTCCCCACCAATAAGTGCCAGGTAGTGTGTGCTTTATTTTATGATTCTAGTCCTCAGTAACTATTCAATTTTGAAGGTGAGCCTCCTAACGTGATTTTTTTTAAATCATGTAAGCTACCACCGTTTTCATAGTGCATGTATACACTGCTATCTAAAGTAGTGGTATTTGATTGACATTTAACAGGTGAATCAGGTGCGGTTCCCAATCATTCAGCGGACACACCCACAGCATTTGAGAGCGGAGACAATACTTGATTTATCACGAGTTTTAATCCTCATTTTGTATACCTGGCAATTTTTTTAATCATTCAAATTTGGCAGGGTTGTTAAATCTCAAATTGTTGTTGTTATCTCAAATATGGCTGGCCATCTTTTGGGAGATTGCAGCAGCGACGACACAGTGATTTTGGGTTTCCTCAACCCGGATGTGGCCAATCAGCTGGTCCATTGAACCTGTTGAAACTCTGTGAGGCATGATGACTATCGGGACGGTCAGGGTCTTTGGTCAGACAAACAGCAGTAATGCGTTGTGACTGACTTTCCACCCAGGAGACCCCCCAGGTCTGATTCCTGCAGCAGTCCAAGGCTTCATTTAAATGTCACATAATGGACCAGTGGGTTGTGCTGATTATCAGTCCCACTGTTGCCCGTAATTGATCCTCTCATTGCTTTATAGGGGCTCTAATAAGCCATAGGTGAGGTGCCCTCTGCACAAACAGGTCTTAGCCACCCCCCACCACCCCCGCCTCCCCCCCTTCACCCCGTTCCCCTTTTCTGGCTTTTCAGTTCCACCAACCATCGAGCATCAACTCCATTCTCTCTCTCTTCCTTCAGATACCTTCTTTTTTAGCTCGCTGATCTCAGACTGTTTTGAAGTTAAAGGGCAATAAATGACTGATCATACAAATCATGGACAATGTCATACTTAATTTCTCTCAACCATCGGCCATGTAATTCAGACAAGGATATGGGTTGAAGAAAGTCCACTAGAATGATCGTGGAACTGCAGAAAGGCCTCTTCTCCAAAAACTGCTGTGTACGTAGTTAGGGAATTTTGAATCATCTTCTTTTAGTCTCCCATTCCCAGTTGTTAAATTCAAAGGTATTTATTCCAGACTTCTTTCAGTACATTATTTTTGGCTGTCCAGTGTTGCAGAGCTCTTGTACTTGGACAAAAGCCCAATAGAGCAGGCCAGGGTAAGGGTCACCTATTGCAGTATGACCTATGCTCTGCAGGGCCAAATGAGAGGACATTTAAGGTCAAGAAGAGAACAATGGTGTGAGAGAGAGTCCACTCCAAAGACAGCCAACAAGCCCCATAGCCAGAATGTGAACATTCCACTCAACGTTGGAGTGGAGTCACCAACAAATATGAGTTGGGTCAAAGATGGAAGGATCTTGACCAGATATTACTTGCGTTCACTTTACTTATATGCAGGCCTTCAAGAGTATGACCTAGCATCTGCACAACCATACACAGAGATAACTACCGTATTTTCACAACCATAAGGCGCACCGTATTAAAAGGCGCAGTCTCAGTTACGGGGTCCATTTCTGTATTTAACACATACATAAGGCGCACCGCTTTATTATTGGTAAAACAATGTACTCATGTTATTTTTTGATCAAACCTCATCCACAAATCCATCAAAGTCCTCATCTTCTGTATCCGAAATGAACAGCTGGGCAAGTTCTCCATCAAACACGCCAGGTTCCCTCTCGTCATTGTCGGAGTCAGTCTCGTTGCCATGCGGCTCCTCAGAAATGATGTCGGCTTTTACGAAAGCTTGGACAACAGTCAAAGCAGACACAATCCATTCACAAATTGTGGCGTAACTCGCCCGGCGCTGCCTCCTAGTCTTAGTAAAGCTGTGTTCGCCATCTGTCATCCATCGCTCCCACGCCGCTCGCAACTTCACTTTGAACGCCCTGTTTACACCGATGTCCAGCGGTTGGAGTTCCTTCGTCAAGCCTCCCGGAATGATGGCAAGCTCAGAGTTATTGCCCTCAGTCGAATGGTGACTGTAGAGACGCTTCTCCCGGCTATTCTTTGATCATTAATCCATTGCTCGAGTTGGTCTTCCAACTCGGACCACCTCACCTTGTTTGCGTGGAAACTCAGCTTTGTCTTCTTGACTTGGCGAAGCTCGTTTTCCTGCTTCCTCCAGATGCGAACCATGGATTCAGTGATCTTGAATTCTCTCGCGGCTGCTCAATTACCATGATCCTCCGCGTAACTGATAGCTTGCAGATTAAACAGTGCTTCGTCAGCGTGTCTCTTCGTAGGTGCCATTTTTGGGGGTCCTTAGCCAAACCGATGTTTTGCACAATGCACCCCGGCGCTATATACCTACTGGGGCCGTGCCTTTAGCGTCCTCTGTTACGCGCACGCTTCCCCCTTTACGTCCACATGCTGTCCTCAGTCACGTCTGCCTTTCCTCTATATAAGCAGCGTGTCGGCAGGAAATGCTCCCAGTCAGTCAAGCGGAGCGCTCATCGAAGTCACACAACAACATTTACAGATTTTGGAACTCGGTGCACACATAAGGTGCGCCGCATGATAAGGCGCCCCGTCCATTTTGGAGAAAATTTAAGACTTTTAAGTGCGCCTTATGGTCGTGAAAATACGGTACTTATGTTCCACTTGGTTCACTGTCAGCCTTTGGCAGAAAATTTGGTGGGTCCAGCGACACTACCCCGTGACTACACTTTTGCTTTCCCATGGTTTTGTGTTTCAACTCGCAGATGAACAGAGACTAATTAATCATGACAGAAGCAAATCTCACCCTCATAGAGTCCAACCCGATTCGTTTTCATGACGTGTCCAAGATTTCAGACCATGTGCCAGCAGATAGAATATAAATTATAGCTACCAGTTGTTGTAAGAGGGGATGCGTGGTTATCAAGGCTTGGCTTTGCTATAAATCCTCTGCAGTCATTCATGCACTCTAAGTGAAGGTCAGAATTTGTTTTATGTGTGCAACTACTATATTCAGAGATTTTGAAGTACACATATGTTCCAATTTCACTACATTCATCGCTAAAGAAATATTCTAGGGATTGGAAATGCCAGAGCATCTCAGTTCAGGGCTGACAGCTGCATTCCCATTCATAGACACTTTACATGCATACTGTGAAACCAATGGTTTGACTCAGCTTTCATATGAAAATTCATATAAAGAGGCCTGGAAAGTACAAAAAATGTTGATAATCACCATCCGCTTCCCTCCAAGACTCAGAAAGCCAAGCCAAAATAATGGCATGAGGAGGCACAATGATCTAATTAATTAAAAGCGGTATCAATTCATGCACTATTGCAACATGTGACAAAGAGCAGATTGAAACGAGCATGAGAGTAGAAGACAGTTGGCGAGGGTTTACCGATTCAGAAAGTGCTATTGAGTGTGCCAGGTTTCTCCATCTTTACAGCAGATGACAAAGAGCACCAGTTAATTAGCAAGAAGTAGCATCTCAAGGGGGACTAGGAAGAAAACCTCCATTCATTCTTTCTGTTCACCTCTGCCTTACGAGAATGTCTTGAGGAGCTGCAGGGGAAAGGGAGGGTGAGTGGCGAGCGGGCTTAGCTCCGACTGAGGGCCTGCCTTGCTTGATTTAATTTCGACAGTCATTCCTTTTAATTTACAATGTCATTGTATCTAACCGGGACTTTCTATTGAGGCTGACGATCAAGTAAAAGTGTTGGAGTGCAAGTCAACGATGCCCCCCTTCTGCCAACTGGATGAGACGCAGTTCTGGCCGAGGAAGGAGGATGAGTGACAAAGAATAAAGAGCACAGGAGGGTTTGGAAAGAGGATGAAGTTTTAATTAAGGCACTTGTGGGTTTCTAAGCAGACTAATTTAGCCACAGTTCCACACAAGTGCATGAGATGATTGAAACAGTGATGAGGGCGAAGGTCAGAGGGGCTCAAAGTATCTTTTTTAGGGGAGCTGATATAAGATCTTTTGTTTGTGGAGATTTTGAAGTGTCTGAATGTGGCATCAAAAAAAGAAAATAACAGTTGGGGAGAAAACAACTAATCTGCCATCCTACTTACTCTCAATACAACTCTAACAAAAAAAATAACATACTTCAATACAACACTATCTGAGTTTTATGCTGAAATGTATCATAAACTGAATGTGAGCAAGTAAATCACGAAACCCAAATAATGTTAAGACTTGAGGAATTAGCATTCACAATAGCAGCAGAAGGGCAACAGCTTGAAGGTAAATCTGATGTGGAGAACCAGGTTGGTGTAAATGCTGTTTTTGTATCATTTGTTTAAATAGAAGCCTGATCAGAGCAACAAACTCCCCAAGGTCCACATGGCTGAGGTCCACACAAAGGTAGGCCAGCCTGGGCTCAGGTCCCTGAGGACTGGGGAATATGCAAAGCTCTGCACCTCCACACTGCAAGCTGAATTCGAATGGTTTCAACTAGACTGCACCATAAGGAGGCAACATACACCGTCTTTGGCTACTTGGTTTTACAAATAAAGCTTAGGCAATGTAAATGCATGACAGTGGCTGTCCTAGGAAAGGTTTAAGAATGGAAATGCAAGTTTGCATAGCGTCTTGTTGGGAAAGAGTAAGGGTAATTAATGTTTTAAAGGGCCTGCATTTTGGCTTTTTAGACCGCTATAGAGTGACTCTCTAACATGGACTAAGTATAAAGTGTCAATTTCATTCAAACACCTTGGTTTTGTCATACGAGTGCCCAGAAAAGCCCCCTCTTACAGCCACTTATGTTTGACCCAGTTTTGTATCCGCTTTGTCCATATTTGGCTAAGATCCTCGGATTTCCTCTGATTGGTTGCCTCCTTGTAGAAAACCCACTTGTGAGAGCACATGTGTTTGTTAGGTTGACAGCGCTGGCTCGGGAGCGGAAAGGGAAGGTGGAGATCTTTCCTAGTGACGTAGATAAGCTTGAAAAATTTGGATGACCTGATTTCAGGCCTCTCGGCAGAAAAACTGGACAATTTTAGTTAATTTTCCACGTTTACTGAGTGACCATAGAGAGAGTACTTCATCCCAAATTCAAGAAAAAGTTGGTTTGGCAAAATATGGCCCCTTTAAGTCAAACATACACAAATAAATGAATAAATGTGACAAGGGAGGGAAAGGATGAACAAGTAAAGCATGAGATGGATTGTGTGGGGAAAACATCAATACTCTGTTTTTAAGCTTGTATTAAGTCACTGCTCATCTTTATTCTGCTATTCTTTGCTGCGCAGTTGCATTCAAAATAATTGTTTTGACTTTCTCCCAAATTCCTGATCTCCTTACAAAGATCTTCGATAAACCCCGTCGGCCCTTCAAGTATGAAGTTTGGACAGTAACTTGTGACGCACCCCAATTACATTAATAGACATTAATAGACTTAAGAACAATCAAAAACAGTGTGCCTGAAGTACTAATTAACAAGGACCCTATAATGACTTTCTACCACTGATCATTCTGATCCTTTTGAGCCAAGAGTTGCTTAATAGCTCAGGAAACTGCTGACAGTAGTCGCAGCATTGCTAAGGGAGGCCTTTCAACATGCAGGCTAAAGGTTAGCCTGTCAGAAAAGCATCGCCATCTCAGCATCTCTTTCAGATGTCAACTTGAAGGAAGGAAACTGACAGATTGATTTTTTTCCCCTGTACCTGTCTAATCTGATCTGCTTTCAAACTTTTGATGTTAGTAGGTTAGTGTACAAAATTGACTCCTACTTCAAATTTGGACTTTTTTGTACCAACTGGATGTGTGAACACAAAGTAGCTCCTTCCACAAACATGGCAGACATGGTGCGGATATACCCTGACTGACTGAAGGGATTCATATTAAAGGGATTGGGCATTGTTTTTCAAGTAGCTCCCAGAATATGACATTTGACCCCCTATTTGGGCTTTGCCTGTTGTTGGACTCTACGTGTTCAATTCTGCATTGTCGTGAGTGACAGCCACACATAAAAGTTACATTATATAAACACAAGAACTATATGGCTTATGGGATCGATTTGTCATTTCATATAAATCTTCAAATAAACTAATGATTTTAAAATAGTTCGTGAACACACACACAGGAGCAATGATCCTACAGTGGCAATATGGAAATGTTCACTGTGCATTCTGGGACTCATTAATTTGTGACCATGAAAAGGTTTTTGCCACAGGATTTGCAATGAAATGTGGGGACTTTTTTTGGGGAGGGAAGATGGTTTTAAGGCTTGTGCTCAACTCTGTGGAAAATTCAAAGTAAGAGAGGAGGGGGATGATCTGCCAGAGGAACCGGGTGGAGGGTGATGTATGGAAGCGTAAGAGCAAGAGTTTATTCACTGGCGTCTAAGAGCGCCATTCAGAGCCACTGAGAGAGTGTCTATAGCGGGGCAATCAAGCATAGGACTAGGAGGCTTTATCTCAAAAATACAACCCCACCACCACTGAGCCACACCCTTCTAACACACACACACACATACACACACATACCTGTGAAAAGTCTCTCATGTGCGGTTAAGGGTGCCATTGAGCGAGACAGGATGGAGAATGGCCTGTGAGGCACAAACAATCCTGAGGAGTCTATCATTCTGTGTGGTGTTGTCTTAGGCCTTCAATAGAGCTGCTTTGACCTCCCCACCATCACCTCCTCCTCCTCTTCTTTCTCCCTCCTTTCGGCTCTATCCACCCTTTCTATCTGCTGCCAAATCATCTCAAACTAGCCTTTGGCAATATGGGCCTCATCATCAACTTTAATTTAAATCAATGATGGTATCGTCTGGCCTGGATCACATTACCATGTGGTAACTAAGGACTAACTTACTACATTAATAACTGATTTTCTTTTGCCCGTATTATCTGCGCCAGTTAATTATACCATTTTCTTTAAAAGCTTATACAGTGATCCCTCGTTTTTCGCAGTTATTGGGGACCAGAACCCCCCGTGAAAGGTGAAAAACCGCAAAGTAAGATTTGACCCCCCCCCCCAATCCCCCTGAGGAATTTTCGTGTATGTGTATGTGGGTACCAGAATATTTAAAATATGTAAAGAGTATTTATACTTTACATATTTGAGACAAAGATTACAACAGTACACGTATTTACTTAAATCTTTAATTATAAAACCTTATACAGTAATTAACATTTATTATACAGTAATTAACATTCATCAACATTGCCTTCTGAGAGAGGCGAAGAGGCTTGTGTTGGTGGCGGAGGGTTGGCCTTTGCCCTGATCATATTAGTGTCCAAACTCACAATGCCAATGCCGCTTCCATTTTCACAATTCTCTTATTACGCGGAGTTACCACACGTTTCGCTTCCTTATTGAAAGTTATTGAAGTAGTTTTGCGGATGTTTTCTTCCTCTTTCTTGATGTACCACACTGTAGATTCATTCACACCATAATGGCGTGCCAGAGATGCACAACTTCTGCCCTCTTTGATCATATCTAAAAGTTTCACTTTTTCACTGATGCTCATCATCATCTTCTTCCTCTTGGGCGCCCCCGAGGAAGCTTTCGCAGGGGCACAGCGCTTAGGCGGCATTGTAAGGGCTTAACTAATCAAAAAAAGTTATCGGTTAAGCAAAAAAAGTTATCACGAACACAACACTAAGATAGAGTACGCGAGACAGTCAACAGCGTGGACGAGACTGGCGAGACACAACAAGGAAAGATGCTGGGTGAGGTTGCGATGATGCACAGCCAATCAGCTCACGGGATGAATCCACTCGTGCTCTCATTGGTCGATGTCGCGCCGGGAAGCAATCACGCGCCTTGTATGAGTGTCCGTACAGTACAGGCATGTACAAAGCCTCTGAGTCAACTCATCTCTTTGTTTGGCATGCAGGGAAACCTTCTCTTGCGCGCATCAACATGAAACAACACGTCTTTCCGCAATATGGCTGCCGATATGGCTGTATTTTTATTTTTTTTAATGAATATTTCTGAAGCCGCAAAACGTGAAGCACGAAGTGGCGAGGGAACACTGTAATGCATTAGGTTGTATACTGGTCAAAATCTAGATTTTGACGAAAACAGTCAGCTTTTTGTAATTGATCATCAGAAATATTTTTTGTTTTGTAGATTGCCACAAAATATACATAGAAATTAAAATGAATAATGAAAGAACATTTTATAATCCCAATATTTAGAGGATTGATAGGAAGACTAACTTTGATGCAAAAAGACCCCCAGGAATCGTGTCTTAAACACACTCTACATAAGTCAATCCCATCCATCCATCCATTTTCTGAGCCACTTCTCCTCACTAGGGTCGCGGGCGTGCTGGAGCCTATCCCAGCCGTCATCGGGCAGGAGGCGGGGTACACCCTGAACTGGTTGCCAGCCAATCGCAAGGCACATACAAACAAACAACCATTCGGAACCACATTCACACCTACGGGCAATTTAGAGTCTCCAATTAATGCATGTTTTTTGGGATGTGGGAGGAAACCGGAGTGCCCGGAGAAAACCCACGCAGGCACGGGGAGAACATGTAAACTCCACACAGGTGGGGCCGGGGATTGAACCCAGGTCCTCAGAACTGTGAGGCTGACGCTCAAACCAGTCGGACACCGTGCCGCCAAGTCGATCCCTAAGATAGCAAACATTTTTTGGTATGATATTAATCATCATGTCGCACCAGAACTTTACCCATTGTAAGGCAGTAGTATTTGCTTCCTTAAGGTCTTGATTGGAACAGTGAGGACCCGGTTTGGCATTCTTGAAGGATATGGTTCATTGTTTGTGTTTCTCCAAATGGACAGCCAAGGCTGGTTTCGAGTCCCAATTTGTGATGCTATGTCAGCTCGCTGTTGTTCCAGTTCATTCTTAATTTTCTGTTGGTTTGAGGGTTGTTCAGGTGAAAGGTGTAAACCTTGGTTTTGCTTGGGTTGCTGTTCAGTAACCATTTCTTGTAGTCTTCGGAGAATGTGGTTAGGGCATCTGAGAGTCCTTGTATAATGTTTAAACTGTTGGACTGAGTGGTGATGCATACTGTAAGTTGTCTGCATATATGTACAGTATCTGTGGATGTTCTGGTACTGTGCTACATCTTTGCTGTGCTGCCATCAGGTTTAAGACTTGACTGCAGCAGGAGCGGCTCGGTCTAAAGCCAGAAAAATGTGGTTCAAGGATTCTTGCTAGGATCATGCGTTCATATCATTTGTATAGGATGCATAATAGGGAGATTGGCCTTAAGCCTTTTTGGTGATGTTGGGTCTTTTCCGGGTTTTAGAAGGACTACCAATCTGGCTCTCCTCTAAATTTTAGGGATTTTAAGGGATGATGTACAGTTGTTCAATAGGGATAGTATCCATCCTTTGGCATTTACACCAAAGTGTGTTACCATCTCTGTGGTTGATACTTTGCCGTGTTTAAGGTGTTAGATCGCTGTAGACAAGTCTTCTTTGGTAAATGGTTCAAGATCTGTGTTGCTGCATGATACAGCTTATGTCCATCTTCATTTTAACATTTTTTAAGTGTTTTGCCCTTTAATAGCAGCTGGTGGGCCACCTGGTTTGGGGTCACGGCTGTAATTTGAGGTTCTGGTGCATTTTATGATATTAATTAGAATACGTAAGCATTATTCCAAGATAACTAAAAGTTCTGTTGTCCATCTACAATACAGATGCACCTACAAATGAATAGTCTTTCGGATGGTTGCGTTGTTATATATGACACTTAAACATGCACTCACAAATATCTGTATACATTATGCATGTCCAATGTTTTTACTGGCCCGCAGCATATTCTAAAAAGATCATTTAATATGGCCCTCTTCTCTTTGCCCACATTGTACTTTTTACTTTCAACACCGGGTAGTATTGTAGAAAGGCAGAAGAGTTGAAGAAGAAGAGTAGAACGCATGGTGTAGTAGTAAGACGAGCTGGCAAAATACTGTATAAGTTAAAAGGAGGTTTGACTGTTAAATATTTAAAGATTTTGTTATTGAAGACTGTGATGTTCGAAGACAGTATGAAAACAAATAAAAAAGTGCGTGTCAAGGGGACAGCATAATATTAAGCAGAAAACTGGTAGTATGCTAGTTTAACTACTTTGACATGCTTAAAAAACAAAACACAAGCCAAAATGTTTCTCAGTTTACTGTCTTGGTGTTGTGGGAAAACCATTCTCTGAGAGTGCCTTCATATGACCGTCCCTCACTAATGTTGCAGGAATAATATAATCCAGTGTCCCCCGTTTTATTGTGGGTCATTTTACACCCGCCCGCCATATCGTGGATTTTTAATAGTTCTTACAAACATTCACCTTTCCAACATTTCAGGCATAGGAACACTTACATGTTAGTTGAATTAATTTTTTTTTTTAATACTTACACGAGTCCTGATTTAGAGTTGCGCGCCATCAGTGTAGTACCACATTGTATCGAAACATGGCAGCAAC